>NC_048580.1:8546993-8846993 GCF_013265735.2 Oncorhynchus mykiss
GAATTAATGTGATTTTGACTGCAGATGTTTATTGTCATTGTGAACCCAGATGCTGTTGATGAATAAGGAGATCAACCCTACAGACTTAGTTTTCCTGCTAAGGTATCCCGTCCAAACAAGAGTGAGCTCTGCTGTCCACTTCCTGTCCAACCACTCCTGGGGCGGGATCAAAGTGAGGCAAAAAGGAAGTGAACATGTCAGACCAATATACGTTGTTGAGGTAGAAGTCACATTTAACCACAGATCTAGGATCAGCTTCTAGATCACCCCCCCCCCCCCCCCCCCCCCCCACAAAAAAAAGCCAAACCTTTACCATCAGGGGACAACATGCTAAACAGTCTTTAAATCAATGTCTAGGGGTAACTTCATCCTAATACAATAGATACTAGAGAACATGATAAATCAGGACTGTGGAAGTTATCAGAACATGATACTGTAAATCTGGACTGTGAAGGTTACCATAACATGATGAATCCGGACTGTGAAGGTTACCGTAACATGATAAATCCGGACTGTGAAGGTTACCGTAACATGATAAATCCGGACTGTGAAGGTTACCGTAACATGATAACTCAGGACTGTGGAGGTTATCAGAACATGATAAATCAGGACTGTGAAGGTTACCATAACATGATAACTCAGGACCGTGGAGGTTATCAGAACATGATATCTCAGGACTGTGAAGGTTACCATAACATGATAAATCAGGACTGTGAAGGTTACCATAACATGATAACTCAGGACTGTGGAGGTTATCAGAACATGATAACTCAGGACTGTGAAGGTTACCATAACATGATAAATCCGGACTGTGAAGGTTACCATAACATGATAACTCAGGACTGTGGAGGTTATCAGAACATGATAAATCAGGACTGTGAAGGTTACCATAACATGATAACTCAGGACTGTGGAGGTTATCAGAACATGACATCTCAGGACTGTGGAGGTTATCAGAACATGATAACTCAGGACTGTGAAGGTTACCATAACATGATAAATCCGGACTGTGAAGGTTACCATAACATGATAACTCAGGACTGTGGAGGTTATCAGAACATGATCAATCAGGACTGTGAAGGTTACCATAACATGATAACAGGACTTTGGAGGTTATCAGAACATGATATCTCAGGACTGTGAAGGTTACCATAACATGATAAATCCGGACTGTGAAGGTTACCATAACATGATAACTCAGGACTGTGGAGGTTATCAGAACATGATAACTCAGGACTGTGAAGGTTACCATAACATGATAAATCCGGACTGTGAAGGTTACCATAACACGATAAATCCGAACTGTGAAGGTTACCATAACATGATAACTCAGGACTGTGGAGGTTATCAGAACATGATATCTCAGGACTGTGAAGGTTACCATAACATGATAAATCAGGACTGTGAAGGTTACCATAACATGATAACTCAGGACTGTGGAGGTTATCAGAACATGATAACTCAGGACTGTGAAGGTTACCATAACATGATAAATCCGGACTGTGAAGGTTACCATAACATGATAAATCCGGACTGTGAAGGTTACCGTAACATGATAAATCCGGACTGTGAAGGTTACCGTAACATGATAACTCAGGACTGTGGAGGTTATCAGAACATGATAAATCAGGACTGTGAAGGTTACCATAACATGATAACTCAGGACTGTGGAGGTTGTCAGAACATGATATCTCAGGACTGTGAAGGTTACCATAACATGATAAATCAGGACTGTGAAGGTTACCATAACATGATAACTCAGGACTGTGGAGGTTATCAGAACATGATAACTCAGGACTGTGAAGGTTACCATAACATGATAAATCCGGACTGTGAAGGTTACCATAACATGATAAATCCGGACTGTGGAGGTTATCAGAACATGATAACTCAGGACTGTGAAGGTTACCATAACATGATAAATCCGGACTGTGAAGGTTACCATAACATGATAAATCCGGACTGTGAAGATTACCATAACATGATAAATCAGGACTGTGAAGGTTACCATAACATGATAAATCCGGACTGTGGAGTTTATCAGAAGATGATAACTCAGGACTGTGAAGGTTACCATAACATGATAAATCCGGACTGTGAAGGTTACTAGAACATGATAAATCAGGACTGTGAAGGTTACTAGAACATAATGGGTGCAGTGAAATCTACTTCCATGACAATAGAGCATTACCACTAAAACATGTATGAAATGCCGAAGGCATGCCATTCTTTTTGCAAAACTTTTAACTTGAAAAGTCTCTTCCTCTCAAGGGTTCACTACTCTCACAACCCTGATGAGCGAGGGAGGGAGGGAGAGAGAAAGAGGGAGATATTTCCGAAAGACGCAGAGCTACATCGTTCCCACTTGCTCAGGGTTTACAGTAGCATTGAGAGCAGACGTCTAGCTTCTCCGCACCCCTGCGTACTGTATGCATGTCAGAGAGCATATTTCTCCCCTCCTGTCAGATCAGTTTAGGCACAAGCTAAATCCTAATGGCAGTGTACCTCTTAGGCTTTCATGCTCATAAATATTTCATCCCGGACCCGCTCCAATATTAACTCATACCTTCCTAACCTCCAGTACCATCTCCTCCCCTATCCTTCAACTCCACAGAGATGTCGATTTAAGGACCATTATTTACATTCGTTCACTTTAGTTCTTATCGCGGGTTAAGAACATAATCAGCTGGAGAGACCTGCATGTGACAGGACCCTCCTAGATTACATTATATCAGAATGAGATCCTATGATAGGACCCTCTTAGATTATATCAGGATGGGATCCTGTGATAGGACCCTCTTAGATTATATCAGGATGAGATCCTGTGATTGGACCCTCTTAGATTAGATTATATCAGGATGAGATCCTGTGATTGGACCCTCTTAGATTAGATTAAATCAGGATGAGATCCTGCGATTGGACCCTTATATACTAGATTATATCAGGATGAGATCCTGTGATTGGACCCTCTTAGATTAGATTATATCAGGATGAGATCCTGTGATTGGACCCTTATATACTAGATTATATCAGGATGAGATCCTGTGATTGGACCCTATTAGATTAGATTATATCAGGATGAGATCCTGTGATTGGACCCTCTTAGATTAGATTATATCAGGATGAGATCCTGTGATTGGAACCTCTTAGATTATATCAGGATGGGATCCTGTGATAGGACCCTCTTAGATTATATCAGGATGAGATCCTGTGATTGGACCCTCTTAGATTAGATTATATCAGGATGAGATCCTGTGATTGGACCCTCTTAGATTAGATTAAATCAGGATGAGATCCTGTGATTGGACCCTCTTAGATTAGATTATATCAGGATGATATCCTGTGATTGGACCCTCTTAGATTAGATTATATCAGGATGAGATCCTGTGATTGGACCCTCTTAGATTAGATTATATCAGGATGAGATCCTGTGATTGGACCCTATTAGATTAGATTATATCAGGATGAGATCCTGTGATTGGACCCTCTTAGATTAGATTATATCAGGATGAGATCCTGTGATTGGACCCTCTTAGATTAGATTATATCAGGATGAGATCCTGTGATTGGACCCTCTTAGATTAGATTATATCAGGATGAGATCCTGTGATTGGACCCTCTTAGATTAGATTATATCAGGATGAGATCCTGTGATTGGACCCTCTTAGATTAGATTATATCATGATGAGAACCTGTGGTAGTACCCTTTTAGATTCCGTTGGAAGGATGGAATGGGGAATATTCTCTATTGACTCACTGACGATCTGAGAAGCTGCCAACCCACATATTGGTCATTACCTAAGTAGAGGACTTATTAATTAATTAATCTTAGCTCATCAAGGGCCACGGTGGATGTCTCTGGGGAAGGGGTTGTGCTGTACTTTCAATAGGATCTTGACTTGATTGACAGGGTGTCACACCCTGACCATAGTTTGCTTTGTATGTTTCTATGTTTTGGTTGGTCAGGGTGTGAGCTGGGTGGGTAGTTTGTCTAGTTCTATGTTTGGCCTGATATGGTTCTCAATCAGAGGCAGGTGTTCGTCATTGTCTCTGATTGGGAACCATATTTAGGTAGCCTGTTTGGTGTTGGGTTTTGTGGGTGATTGTCTTTAGTGTCCTTATTCTGTCGTGTGTATGTGTACCAGTATTAGGCTGTTTCGGTTTTCGTTACGTTTATTGTTTTTGTATTGGATTCGTGTTGCTTCAGTTTCATTAAACATGGATCACAATAGCCACGCCGCATTTTGGTCCGACTCTCTTTCACACCTAGAAAACCGTGACACAGGGACTGAGAGGACAGTGTGTTTGTGTGTGTGTGTAGGTCCGTATGCGGGTGTATGTGCACCGGTCTGTGTGTGCATCACAGCACTCTATTCTCCAGAGATCCGAAGATGAGGTGGGAATGAATGTTGTCAGATAGAAGACTGCAATAAGAGCTAGGTTTATGCTGCCAAAGCATTCCCCTGTTCTACCCCCCGTGTTGAACAGCCTAATGTCTACTCAGCACTACGGCTTGAATAAATACCATTTATATTGGCGTTACAGAAGATAAGCACTTCGTCTTCTTATGTGATGTTCCAATCCAAACTTTTCTCCTTTGTGGCATTTCTGTAAACAATAAGAGCAATTTACTGTTTGTTCACCTTATAAAAGTTTCTGAGCTGGTAGGAAAATACTTTGTACATGAATACGAACACGCAAATGCATTGTTGCTTTCTATTTAGTTGGACAGGGAAGCTAAATGTGTACATTTGGCTCTATACTCTTTAGCATTTTGGATTTGAGATCAAATGTTTCGTATGAGGTGACAGTACAGAACGTCACTGTCACGCCCTGACCATAGTTTACTTTGTATTTTCTATGTTTTGATTGGTCAGGGTGTGATCTGAGTGGGCATTCTATGTTTCATGTCTTGTTTGTCTATTTCTATGTTCAGCCTGATATGGTTCTCAGTCAGAGGCAGGTGTTCGTCATTGTCTCTGATTGGGAACCATATTTAGGTAGCCTGGGTTTCACTGTGTGTTTGTGGGTGATTGTTCCTGTCTATGTGTTTTCACCAGATAGGCTGTTTAGGTTTTCGTTACGTTTATTGTTTTGGTAGTGTTTGTGTTTAGTGTGTTATTTCATTAAACATGGATTGCAATAGACACGCCGCATTTTGGTCCGACTCTCCTTCTCATACAGAAAACCGTTACAGAATCACCCACCACCAACGGACCAAGCAGCGTGTCAACAGGCAGGAGCAGCGCGAGGAGACGCGCAAGAAGGATTTCTGGACATGGGAGGAAATCCTCGACGGGAGAGGACCCTGGGCTAAACCAGGGGAGTGTAGCCGCCCAAAGGTGCAGCAGGAGAAGAAGCAGCAGGAGCAGCTGCAGTGGGAGAGGCTGCACCACCTGGAGAAATGGACATGGGAGGAAGAACTGGACGGTAAAGGACCCTGGGCTCAGCCTGGAGAATATCGCCGCCCCAAGGAAGAACTGGAGGCGGCGAAAGCTGAGAGGCGCAGATATGAGGAGGCAGCACGACGTAGCGGATGGAAGCCTGAGAGGCAGCCCCAAAAATTTCTTGGGGGGGGGCTAACAGGGAGTATGGCTACGCCAGGTAGGAGACCTGGGCAGACTCCCTGTGCTTACCGGGGGGCTAGAGAGACCGGACAGGCACCGTGTTATGCAGTGGTGCGCACGGTGTCTCCAGTGCGGGTGCATAGCCCGGTGCGGTATATTCCAGCTCCGCGTGTCTGCCGGGCTAGATTGAGCGTCGAGCCTAATGCCATGAAGCCGGCTCTACGCAGCTGGTCCCCAGTGCGTCTCCTTGGGCCGGTTTACATGGCACCAGCCTTGCGCTCGGTGTCTCCGGTTCGCCTGCATAGTCCAGTGCGGGCTATTCCACCTCGCCGCACTGGCAGGGCGACCGTGAGCATTCAACCAGGTAAGGTTGGGCAGGCTCGGTGCTCAAGAGCTCCAGTGCGCCTGCACGGTCCGGTTTTTCCAGTACCACCTCCACACCCCAGCCCTCCGGTAGCAGCTCCCCGCACTAGGCTTCCTGTGCGTGTCCTCGGCCCAGTACCACCAGTGCCAGCACCACGCATCAGGCCTATAGTGCGCCTCGCCTGTCCAGCGCTGTCGGAGCCCTCCTCCTCTCCAGCGCTGTCGGAGTCTCCCGCCTGTTTAGCGCTGTTAGAGCCTTCCTTCTCTACAGCGCTGCCGGAGTCTCCCGCCTGTTCAGAGCTGCCAGTTAGCATAGAGCTGCCAGTTAGCATAGAGCTGCCAGTTAGCATAGAGCTGCCAGTTAGCATAGAGCTGCCAGTCTGCAAGGAGCTGCCAGTCTGCAAGGAGCTGCCAGTTAGCAAGGAGCTGCCAGTCTGCAAGGAGCTGCCAGTCTGCAAGGAGCTGCCAGTCTGCAAGGAGCTGCCAGTCTGCAAGGAGCCGCCAGAGCTGCCAGTCTGCAAGGAGCCGCCAGAGCTGCCAGTCTGCAAGGAGCCGCCAGAGCTGCCAGTCAGCATGGAGCAGCCAGGGCCGCCAGTCAGCATGGAGCAGCCAGGGCCGCCAGTCAGCATGGAGCAGCCAGGGCCGCCAGTCAGCATGGAGCAGCCAGGGCCGCCAGTCAGCATGGAGCAGCCAGTCAGCATGGAGCAGCCAGTCAGCATGGAGCAGCCGTCAGCATGGAGCAGCCAGAGCAGCCAGTCAGCATGGAGCAGCCAGAGCAGCCAGTCAGCATGGAGCAGCCAGAGCTGCCAGTCAGCATGGAGCAGCCAGTCAGCATGGAGCAGCCAGAGCTGCCAGTCATCATGGAGCAGCCAGTCAGCATGGAGCAGCCAGAGCAGCCAGAGCTGCCAGTCAGCATGGAGCAGCCAGAGCTGCCAGTCAGCATGGAGCAGCCAGAGCAGTCTGCCAGTATGGAGCAGCCAGAGCTGCCAGTCAGCATGGAGCAGCCAGAGCAGCCAGTCTGTGTCGACCAGTCTCTTCCAGATCTGCCAGTCGTCCAGACTCTTCCAGATCTGCCAGTCGTCCAGACTCTTCCAGATCTGCCCGTCGTCCAGACTCTTCCAGATCTGCCCGTCGTCCAGACTCTTCCAGATCTGCCCGTCGTCCAGACTCTTCCAGATCTGCCAGTCGTCCAGACTCTTCCAGATCTGCCAGTCGTCCAGACTCTTCCAGATCTGCCAGTCGTCCAGACTCTTCCAGATCTGCCAGTCGTCCAGACTCTTCCAGATCTGCCCGTCGTCCAGACTCTTCCAGATCTGCCCGTCGTCCAGACTCTTCCAGATCTGCCAGTCGTCCAGACTCTTCCAGATCTGCCAGTCGTCCAGACTCTTCCAGATCTGCCAGTCGACCAGACTCTTCCAGATCTGCCAGTCGACCAGACTCTTCCAGATCTGCCAGTCGACCAGACTCTTCCAGATCTGCCAGTCGACCAGATTCTCCCAGATCCGCCAGTCGACCAGATTCTTCCAGATCTGCTAGTCGACCAGGATCTGCTGAAACCGCCAGCCAGCCAGGTTCTGGTAGTTTCTACTACCTGCCTGGGCTTCCTCTCAGTGCTGAGCTTCTTCTCAGTGCTGAGCTTCCTCTCAGTGCTGAGCTACCCATCTGTCCCGAGTTACCTCTGTCCCGAGCTGTCCCTCTGTCCCATGTTATCATTGTGGTGGGTAACCTATTTAGGGACGTTTAGGAGGGGGATTAAAACTGTCATGGAGTGGGGTCCACGTCCAGCGCCAGAGCCGCCACCGCGGACAGATGCCCACCCAGACCCTCCCCTATAGGTTCAGGTTTTGCGGCCGGAGTCCGCACCTTGGGGGGGGGGGGTACTGTCACGCCCTGACCATAGTTTACTTTGTATTTTCTATGTTTTGATTGGTCAGGGTGTGATCTGAGTGGGCATTCTATGTTTCATGTCTTGTTTGTCTATTTCTATGTTCAGCCTGATATGGTTCTCAGTCAGAGGCAGGTGTTCGTCATTGTCTCTGATTGGGAACCATATTTAGGTAGCCTGGGTTTCACTGTGTGTTTGTGGGTGATTGTTCCTGTCTATGTGTTTTCACCAGATAGGCTGTTTAGGTTTTCGTTACGTTTATTGTTTTGGTAGTGTTTGTGTTTAGTGTGTTATTTCATTAAACATGGATTGCAATAGACACGCCGCATTTTGGTCCGACTCTCCTTCTCATACAGAAAACCGTTACAGTCACCTTTTATTTCAGGGTATTTTCATACAGGGCTCTTGAGTGGCGCAGCGGTCTAAGGCACTGCATCTCAGTGCAAGATGCTTCACTCTGCAGTTCCTGGTTTGAATCCAGGCTGCATCACATCTGGCTGTGATTGGGAGTCCCATAGGACGTCATTGTAAATAAGAATTTGTTCTTAACCGACTTGCCTAGTAAAATAAAGGTCACACGTTGTTTTCATTCCAGCCATTATTATGAGTTGTCTTCCGCTCAGCAGCATCCTGTGGTAAGAGAGGATAGTAGGAAATTATGAGGAGTCATATCTGCTTATGATTGGTAATACAATTTCCAACAGTCTCATACTCATCCCCCTATGCTCTATTGTGACAGTAGGGGATCACTCCATTGGTATTATAGAGCTCTAGATTATAATGGACGGATTAATGTAAATGTCCCAGACAGATGAAACCATCTGTATTGTATTATATAAGGGACAGGCAAAGGTAAATGCCATAGACTTGAGCTCTAGTTTACTTTATACTTTAGTAATATTGGATCACACCGGGACGTGTCGAGTCAACTTGACCGAAAATATATTGAAATGTGAAGCTTTGATTTTAACTGACCTGGGAGACGTCACAGCTTGAGTCTTCAGCAGTGTTTGATGCTGTTTATTCCAATACTTCACTAGCTGGTCTCCGCCCGAATGATTGGGTTCCTGGGGCTGATTTGTAGATCACATGTTCTGTTTTGTTACATTTTTGTTACATTTTTACCCCTTTAGCCTGAAAACCCAGTAACCTGGTTTGATGTTTGATTGAATAGTCTCCAAGACTTTGTTCCGGTCTGAAATCAGCTGGGGTTGGATAATTAGTCATACACACACATTCAAACCTGTGCGCGCACACACACACACACACACACACACACAGAGGGATGTGTATACTCCACACCCCTCTGTGTGTGTGTGTGTGTGTGTGTGTGTGTGTGTGCGCACTTGCGAATAACCAATCACATCAGAGATGAATCAGCTAACAACTCAGAGGCCCATGGGCAACACAGATCACACAGAATGAAGAAGAACCTTATAAACGTCACCTTCAGAAAATAGTGGGGGTTTTCGCTAAATTTCAGATGTCTACTTCTTCTATAGTAACCTCATGTGTTGTCAACCTCAACCGATGCACTTACAGTTACTTCAAGTGATTTTGGAGTCACTGTGACCTTGGCGGCCCGGGGGCCAAATTCGGCCCAGAGGTGGGTTTTATTTGGCCCCCCAAGTTTTTGAAGCATCATTTTTTTTTTTTACAGAAATGGTATTTGTACATATTTTTTTATGTTGGACATCAAAGACAAAAAACACCTGGAAATCAGCTCCAAGCTTTCCCACACATTATACAGAGAGATGATGATTGTAATCAAATGTAAGCAAGGTTTGAAATGATTGCTTTAGTCAAATATTATATCTGTTTGGGCTCCTTGCGGTCAATTTGCAGTCTACAAATTATTTGTAATTATTTCAGGCCCCCTGACCATCCGCTCAAGAAAAAACTGCGGCAGAAACTAGTTGGTGATCCCTGCTGTAGGGGGTCCAGATTTTAGTTGTATCAGACTGAAAATGTTGAGTAAAGGCCCCACTAAGCCATGCCTCCAATATAATTTCTAGTGTGCCTTAAATTCTTGAGGGAAAAAATAGATACCACCCAAGACTGTATTCGTGAGTGACAGAGACATCATTGTTGAATTTATAATTGTGATGTCCTGTGGCTGTCACCATGTGAGTTCCTATGTGAACGTCACCATTATAATTGAACGCTTTCTGACACTGTGTGACTCATGCCTTGTTTTGAGGCCTAGCTTTACCCTAATACAGTGGCCTGAAACTCATGGTTTTACACGTCAGGCCTGCAAGTAGGATTACAAATGTCTGGTCCCAAATTCCCAGATAAACTAAAAACAATCCTGGTTAGAGGATTTCCAGGAATCTTCTAACCAGGATCAGAATTTTGAAACCCTACCTGCAAGTCACATTATGTTAGCCTGCAAAGTGATGTTTAAGTCCTATTGGAATCAAGACAGAGTTAAAAACATCCAGCCATTTTTATTCACCCACAACCTGCACTCATTATGACTGCCAGATTTGGAAACAGTGTGACGTAAACAACCATTTCAGTAATGGGTGCAAAAAAATGATTGGCTTAGAAATGTTTTTATTTATTTTTGTGTAGCAAAAGATGAATCAATCAATCACTCAATGTACATGCAAAAACACAGATATATATACAAAAATCTTCCAAAATATACCTGCAGTAGAGCATGCTGGGTAAAAATGTAATTTGTTTTCATGACTTTAAAGAAAGGAGTTGACGTGACTTCTCATTTAGTTTTGAGTCAGTACCACATAAACCCCATTAAGTAATAATAACTTTTCATTGAGTTGAACTTACTAGAAAAAGTTCTGTAAAGAATGCCTTGGTTTACAGCCAACCAGGACCAGAAAGAGACACTTTTGAGAGATGCAAAATCTCACCGAGCGAGAGAGAGGGAGCGAAGAGAAAAGGCAATCAATTGGGCAGATTGGAGTTGAATAGGCTATATCCCCCAGACCTAGGAATATAATGGAGCTCAAGAGCCCATATCCCCAGCAGTGGGATTCTATGGAGAGGCACTAAAGTACCTCCAGACACATAGTGCAGTCTAAAGGCATGGGACTCTCACAGCCTAGCAGAGAGATGGAAATTAAACTGGGCAAAACGGTTTAGTGACAAAGGTAATTTCTCTCCATCTTTTTCATCTCTCTTCACTTCACTTTGTAAGGAGCACGATAGCTTGGGTACTTGGGTAGTGTTCTCAAGTTTAATATAGACCACTGAGTTTTGTGACAGAAGTTGAATTAATCATACTTCTTTCACAACGTTATCTACAAAACTACTCTTGTCCTGAATATAGTGTGTAGGTAGCCAGACTCGCTCAAACTCAACAGTCTGTTTGGATATCCTTAATGTCTGTTTAATGTCATTCTGCCTAAGTCTCTGCTGCAGTGGCAATGTTATAAAGCCATAGTTAGAGGCCAGCTCCCTTACGGCAGAGGGCCTTGATGATGAGCAAAGCAAAACATTGAGAGACAGCTGGATGGGCCGTGGTGTGTTGCCACAGGCCACGTTCACTACTGATATCATGACATAGGGAAGACAAACCTTAGCGGGCGATGGTGACAACAACATTGTTATAAATGGAGGATGGTGGTGCTTAACATGAGGAATGCGCGTGATCAGAAAATGGCTGACTGCCAGTCACCTGATAGATTCTGCTCTCGTTCAGTCCCATAACACAGTAGAAGTTTAATTCAAATTTCCACATCTAGTGGAACCCCTAGGTGGTGCAACATCAATATCTCAAGGGGATTTCATTGGGAACTGTGGTGAATACATACGAAGATCAGATTTCTCACTTCCTGTTTTGATTTCTCCTCAGGATTTTGCCTGCCATATGAGTTCTGTTATACTCACAGACATCATTCAAACAGTTTTAGAAACTTTAGAGTGTTTTCTATCCAATACTAATAATACTATGCATATATTCGCAACTGAGACTGAGGAGCAGGCCATTTACTTTGGGCAACATATTCATCCAAGCTACTCAATACTGCCCCCCAGCCATAAGAAGTTAAAGAAATTCTCCAGTACTTTTGTATACTTTCTAGCCAGTAGTTCTAAAAGCAGCGCTCACGAGCCAAAAGTGGTCCCTGAAAATTGTGACATATACAGTATGTGCAGATATAAGCAGCACGTTACTGCGCTCTCTCGGGCTCTGCAGTGTCCACTGAGACGTTGGGCCTGCACTGCAACTTCATTGGATAATGCTGGGCAGGTGTCTTGCTAGCTGTCACTCAAACTGCAAAAGGTACTGAAGCTCAGTGGTTAGAACTATAACTAATAGAGTTTGGCCCACATTTGGGGGAAAAGTAGGGTAAATAGCGCAGCACAGTTTCTAGAAAACAGTTGCATCAAAACTAGGAATTTGACTAATTGAGTTAAGACTGTAATTCTGCTCAAATACAGTACTCTACATTTATGAACTACACAATGACACATCCAGCCCAAAGAGGAATGTTTAAAAAATACTATTTTAGTCGCCAAAGTACTGGAGCATATCTTTAACAGAGAGGATGCAAAAATGTCGAGAAGCTCTATCTCTCGTTCTTGCGTGATCTCTGCTCTGTCTCCGTCTCTCTTTCTCTGTCTTTCTTTATTTTTCTTTCTCTCTCCCCCTCTCTCTTTCTTGCTCTCTCTTTCTTTCTGTCTCTCTCTCCCCACCTCTCTCCCCTCTCCTCCCCTCTCTCTTTCTTTCTGTCTCTCTCTCCCCACCTCTCTCCCCTCTCCTCCCCTCTCTCTTTCTTGCTCTCTCTGTCTTTCTGTCTCTCTCTCCCCACCTCTCTCCCCTCTCCTCCCCTCTCTCTTACATGCTCTCTCTTTTTTTGCCAGTCCTGTCTGGTCCAGTGACGGTGGGTTTGTGCTCATAGGCGACATTGTTGCCGGAGATGTCTGGTGAGGACCTGCCTTACAACAGGCCTACAAGCCCTCAGTCCAGCCTCTCTCAGCCTATTGCAGACAGTCTGAGCACTGATGGAGGGATTTTGTGTTCCTGGTGTAACTCGGGCAGTTGTTGTTGCCATCCTGTAACTGTCCCGCAGTTGTGAAGTTCAGATGTACCGACCCTGTGCAGGTGTTGATACACATGGTCTGCCACTGCGAGGACGATCAGCTGTCCATCCTGTCTCCCTGTAGCGCTGTCTTAGGCGTCTCACTGTACGGACATTGCAGTTTATTGCCCTGGTCACATCTGCAGTCCTCTTGCCTCCTTGCAGCATGCCTAAGGCACGTTCACGCAGATGAGCAGTGACCCTGGGCATCTTTCTTTTGGTGTTTTTCAGAGTCAGTAGAAAGGCCTCTTTAGTGTCCTAAGTTTTCATAACTGTGAACTTAATTGCCTACCGTCTGTAAGCTGTTAGTGTCTTAATGACCGTTCCACAGGTGCATGGTCATTAATTGTTTATGGTTCATTGAACAAGCATGGGAAACAGTGTTTAACCCTTTACAATGAAGATCTGAGAAGTTACATGGATTTTTACAAATTATCTTTGAAAGACAGGGTCCTGAATTAGGTTGTATTTAGAACGGTGTTTGTTCTTCAATGGTTGCCCTTGTGGTAATAGGTCACAAATCTTGCTGCTGTGATTGCACAGTTTTTTTTGCACGGTTTTTTTCACCCAATAGATATGGGAGTTTATCAAAATATGATTTGTTTTCAAATTCTTTGTGGGTCTGTGTGATCTGAGGGAAATATGTGTGTCTATTATGGTCATACATTTGGCAGGAGGAAGAGCAGCTCAGTTTCCACCTAATTTTGTGGGCAGTATGCACATAGCCTGTCTTCTCTTGATAACCAGGTCTGCCTTCAGTGGCCTTTCTCAATAGCAAGGCTATGCTCACTGAGTCTATACATAGTCAAATATTTCCAAAATTGTGAGTCAGTCACAGTGGTCAGGTATTCTGCCACTCTGTTTAGGGACCAAATAGCATTCTAGTTTGCTCTGTTTTTTTGTTGTAAATTCTTTCCAATGTGTCAAGTAATTATCTTTTTGTATTCTTATGATTTGGTTGGGTCAAATTATGTTGCTGTCCTGGGGCTCTGTGGGGTTTGTTTGTGTTTGTGAACAGAGCCCCAGGACCAATTGCTTTGGTGGCTCTTCTCCAGGTTGAAGAGGGTGTGGCTTAAGCTGCATCCCTGTCTCACCCCCCGGCCCTGTGAAAAGAAATGTGTGTGTTTTTTTACCAATTTTAAATGCACATTTGTTGTTTGTGTACATGATTTTATAATTTTGTGTGTTTTTCCCCCCAACACCACTTTCCTTAAATTTTTATAGCAGACCCTCACCCTCAACATACTTTGTTTTTGTTTTGGTTTGTTTGTCAATTACATGCTGACCACACTGCTCGAGTGTTGCAAAATAATGTACATATACATGTTATTTTATCATTGCACCCGCACTGCTTGCCAACGAGCATCTGTGTTGCCAAGCGCTAAAATAGAAGTCAGTTCCATTAGTGACGCTGATCATGGTGCAGGTTCTGTCTCTCCCATCTCCTCATTGGTTTATAGAAACACATCCCATCTCCTCGTTGGTTGACAGAAACACATACACATGTGCTGTTCCTTCTTTTTACGTAGTGTATTTCTGAATAGTCTTTTGTGATTCATCATAGTGTAGGCTCAGGTTTTCTGGGTCTCTCTGTTTTGGTGGAGAGGTTAAATCCATTTCTTTCATAGGTTTTTGCATTCTTCATCAAACTTTCCTATCAAGATTTTTTAGATTTGATAGGGAAGCTGAGTGGTCAAATATACTGTTTAGGTTTTCTACTGCCAATTTTACAACTTCACTATTACAGCAAAACCTTTTGTCCAGGAAATTGTCTAAAAGGGATTGAATTTGTTGTTGCCCAATAGGTTTATATGGTATATTTGGTATATATAGTGGTATATTTCCACACTATTTTCCTTCCATCTATAGCATTTGGCTTTGATGCCTCATGATTGAGCAAAGCTCTGTTTAAGTAGAGTGTGATTTCGCTGTTATCTGATAGGGGTGTCGGTGGACTGACTGTGAACACTCTAAGAGACTCTAGGTTGAGATCCGTGATAAAGTAATCTACAGTACTACTGCCAAGATATGAGCTATAGGTGTACCTACCCTAGGAGAACCCCTCGACTCTATCTGAGACTGAGGATGGATGCTTTCATTAAGGTGCTCTAAGGGGGGACTCAGTATGTGTGTCTGCTGTTTATTACTCCTTAGTTAGACGCCAACATGAGAGCTTGTACTTCAAGGCAATGAAAAAGCACTAAAATGTAAAGTTTTAATTTGTATCTCGTTCAGCACCTAACTTGGATCAATGTTCTCCCTCTCAGCTTTGTCTCTCAAGGAAACTTATTATCTTTTCTCTTTTTTCATTTTGGTGATGGTGCTCCAGAGAATATCCTGTCATTTGGAAAGAGGGTTAACTTGAACAATCGGAGGGATGATTACATTTGGAGTGCTGTATGAGATGAGAAGAAGGCAAAGCTGCTTATGAATTAATGACTGCAGTTATTAGCGGTGTAATTTGATTTGGGTAACAGGCGGGTGGGCAGCTCTCTGGGAGGTGATGTGATGTGAGGGGCATGGCTCACGGGTCCTCAACAGGAGGACTTCCTCTCTCTCAGAGTTAGGAGTTAGGCCACATAGGATGGAAAATGTACGTAGCGCTATCGCAATGTTGTCCCTATACAGCAGAATTCCCCAACTAGTGGTTTTATTAGTTTAAAAAAAAACATATTTTAATTGTTGGATGTAAAAGACTGTAAAAACGGCAGGAAATTTACATTCTGAGGGGAACAGAAAAAAACGTGTACAGCTACAAATGCCCATTCACACCTGCGTCAAAATGTGTTGTACAGGTACATGTGTCCTTGCTTGAGGCATGATGACTGTATATATCCCTAGTACTGTAATTTATACCCTGTAGAACATATATCTGGTGGCGAGACGGTTGGGTACGGTATAGAAGAGACTAGAGCAGCATGGAGAGAGCAGTCACCATTACTTATTCGTCATCTTCATCATGCAGCAAATTCTCCAGTGTACATAATTTTTTAATGAAAACGGAGTGTGTTAAATCAACATTGAAAGTGTTAAGTTTGTGGACCCATATAGACTCCGGAACAGTGTTAAATTATTCCCAGAGTGCCGTGCCTTCTGAGAAAATTGTAGAGTTTACTAGCCATGACTGTATTTGTTATTGACAGAAACATGTTTGTTGCATTCATATCTTTTTAGTCCTGTGGACTTCACCAAGTGAGATCCTACACGAATATGCCATCATTTTTTTTTCGAAGAATACCTATGGTACTGTGTGAAAGAATAAGTCCTTATTTTGGGGGCCTAGTTTTCCCCTGATACAAGGGCCTGGAACTCATTCACATCACTTTGAACAAAAACCACGCCCATCATTATCATATTTGCCAGCATGCACTATTGCAGGTTGATATTTAAAACTGTTTGATTCAATATCTATGAACCAAAAAAAGAAGCATACCATTTATACATTATCTCTCTCTATATATACAGTTGAAGTCAGAAGTTCACATACACTTAGGTTGGAGTCATTAAAACTCGTTTTTTTAACCTCTCCACACATTTCCTTTTAACAAACTAGTTTTGGCAAGTCGGTTATGACATCTACTGTATGCATGACACAAGTCATTTTTCTAACAATTGTTTACGGACAGATCATTTCACTTATAGTTCACTGTATCACAATTAAATGGAGTCATAAGTTTACGTACACTAAGTTGACTGTACCTTTAAACAGCTAGGACAATTCCAGAAAATGATGTTATGGCTTTAGAAGCTTCTGATAGGCTAATTTACATAATTTGAGTCAATTGGAGGTGTACCTGTGGATGTATTTCAACGCCTACCTTCAAACTATGATATGAAACATCAAACAGGCAAAGCATCAATACAGGGCTAAGGTTGAATCATACTACACCAGCTCCGACGCTCGTCTTATGTGGCAGGGCTTGCAAACTATTCCAGACTACAAAGGGAAGCACAGCCGCGAGCTGCCCAGTTACACGAGCCTTCCAGACGAGCTAAATCACTTCTATGCTCGCTTCGAGGCAATCAACACTGAGGCATGCATGAGAGCATCAACTGTTCAGGACGACTGTGTGATCACGCTCTCAGTAGCTGACGTGAGTAAGACCTTTAAACAGGTCAACATACACAAGGCTGCGGGGCCAGACGGATTACCAGGACGTGTGCTCCGGGCATGTGCTGACCAACTGGTAGGTGTCAACATGTCCCTGATTGAGTCTGTATTATCAACATGTTTCAAGCAGACCACCATGGTCCCTGTGCCCAATAACACAAATGCAACCTGCCTAAATGACTACAGACCCGTAGCACTCACGTCCGTAGCCATGAAGTGCTTTGAAAGGCTGGTAATGGCTCACATCAACACCATTATCCCAGAAACCCTAGACCCACTCCAATTTGCATACCTCCCTCCACACTGCCCTGTCCCACCTGGACAAAAGGAACACATATGTGAGAATGCTATTCATTGACTACAGCTCTGCGTTAAAAACACCATAGTACCCTCAAAGTTCATCACTAAGCTAAGGATCCTGGGACTAAACACCTCCCTCTGCAACTGGATCCTGGACTTCCTGGCGGGCCGCTCCCAGGTGGTGAGGGTAGATAGCAACACATCTGCCACGCTGGAGTTCCCCAGGGGTGAGTGCTCAGTCTCCTCCAGTACTCCCTGTTCACCCACAACTGCATGGATTTTTGTTTTAGATTCCGTCTCTCACAGTTGAAGTGTACCTATGATAAAAATGACAGACCTCTAAACGCTTTGTAAGTAGGAAAACCTGCAAAATCGGCAGTGTATCAAATACTTGTTCTCCCCACTGTATATGCATAGTTACTTTAATCATATCTACTTGTACATACTACCTAAATCAGCCTGACTAACCGGTGCCTGTATGTAGCCTCGCTACTTGTATAGCCTCGCTACCGTATATAGCTATATAGTCTTTTTACTGTTGTTTTATTTCTTTAGCTACAGTGCCTTGCGAAAGTATTCGGCCCCCTTGAACTTTGCGACCTTTTGCCACATTTCAGGCTTCAAACATAAAGATATAAAACTGTATTTTTTTGTGAAGAATCAACAACAAGTGGGACACAATCATGAAGTGGAACGACATTTATTGGATATTTCAAACTTTTTTAACAAATCAAAAACTGAAAAATTGGGCTTGCAAAATTATTCAGCCCCTTTACTTTCAGTGCAGCAAACTCTCTCCAGAAGTTCAGTGAGGATCTCTGAATGATCCAATGTTGACCTAAATGACTAATGATGATAATTACAATCCATCTGTGTGTAATCAAGTCTCCGTATAAATGCACCTGCACTGTGATAGTCTCAGAGGTCCGTTAAAAGCTCAGAGAGCATCATGAAGAACAAGGAACACACCAGGCAGGTCCGAGATACTGTTGTGAAGAAGTTTAAAGCCGGATTTGGATACGAAAAGATTTCCCAAGCTTTAAACATCCCAAGGAGCACTGTGCAGCGATAATATTGAAATGGAAGGAGTATCAGACCACTGCAAATCTACCAAGACCTGGCCGTCCCTCTAAACGTTCAGCTCATACAAGGAGAAGACTGATCAGAGATGCAGCCAAGAGGCCCATTATCACTCTGGATGAACTGCAGAGATCTACAGCTGAGGTGGGAGACTCTGTCCATAGGACAACAATCAGTTGTATATTGCACAAATCTGGCCTTTATGGAAGAGTGGCAAGAAGAAAGCCATTTCTTAAAGATATCCATAAAAAGTGTCGTTTAAAGTTTGCCACAAGCCACCTGGGAGACACATCAAACATGTGGAAGAAGGTGCTCTGGTCAGATGAAACCAAAATTGAACTTTTTGGCAACAATGCAAAACGTTATGTTTGGCGTAAAAGCAACACAGCTGAACACACCATTCCCACTGTCAAACATAGTGGTGGCAGCATCATGGTTTGGGCCTGCTTTTCTTCAGCAGGGACAGGGAAGATGGTTAAAATTGATGGGAAGATGGATGGAGCCAAATACAGGACCATTCTGGAAGAAAACCTGATGGAGTCTGCAAAAGACCTGAGACTGGGACGGAGATTTGTCTTCCAACAAGACAATGATCCAAAACATAAAGCAAAATGTACAATGGAATGGTTCAAAAATAAACATATCCAGGTGTTAGAATGGCCAAGTCAAAGTCCAGACCTGAATCCAATCGAGAATCTGTGGAAAGAACTGAAAACTGCTGTTCACAAATGCTCTCCATCCAACCTCACTGAGCTCGAGCTGTTTTGCAAGGAGGAATGGGAAAAAATGTCAGTCTCTCGATGTGCAAAACTGATAGAGACATACCCCAAGCGACTTACAGCTGTAATCGCAGCAAAAGGTGGCGCTACAAAGTATTAACTTAAGGGGGCTGAATAATTTTGCACGCCCAATTTTTCAGTTTTTGATTTGTTAAAAAAGTTTGAAATATCCAATAAATGTCGTTCCACTTCATGATTGTGTCCCACTTGTTGTTGATTCTTCACAAAAAAATACAGTTTTATATCTTTATGTTTTGAAGCCTGAAATGTGGCAAAAGGTCGCAAAGTTCAAGGGGGCCGAATACTTTCGCAAGGCACTGTACCTATTGTTCACCTAATACCTTTTTTTCAGTATTGGTTCAGCCTGTAACCTGCATTTCACTGCAAGGACTACACACTTTTGTATTCGGCGCACGTGACAAATAAACTTTGATTTGATTTGGATTTGATTTGACATCAGTCCAGAATTTACAGCTTGGTTGTAAATGGGTCTTCCATATGGACAAGGACCCCAAGCATACTTCTAAAGATGTGGCAAAATGGCTTAAGGACAACAAAGTCAAGATATTGGAGTGGCCATCACAACGCCCTGACCTCAATCCTATAGAAAAATTGTGGGCAGAACGGAAAAAGCGTGTGTGAGCAAGGAAGCCTACAAACCTGACTCAGTTACACCAGCTCTGTCAGGAGGAATGGGCCAAAATTTACACAAGTTATTGTGGGAAGCTTGTGGAAGGCTACCCGAAACGTTTGACCCAAGTTAAACAATTTAAAGGCAATGCTACGAAATACTAATTGAGTGTATGTAAACCTCTGACCCACTGGGAAAGTAATGAAATAAATAAAAGCTGAAATAAATAATTCTCTCTACTATTATTCTGACATTTCACATTCTTAAAATAAAGTGGTGATCCTAACTGACCTAAAACAGGGAATTTATATTAGGATTAAATGTCAGGAATTGTGAAAAACTGAGTTTAAATGTATTTGGCGAAGGTGTATGTAAACCTCCGACTCCAACTGTATATTTCTCTCTCTTTTATTCCGTTTGCCAATAAGAAGCTGTCCAGACATTGCATGTTTGCGTGCCTGTTTCTCTGTGGTGTTGTAATCAAATTGCCAATTTGGTGTGCTGTAGCAGCTAACAGATGGAGAGTGTTAACCTCTATCGGTGACCACAGAGTAGACTCTGACCCGTGGAGGACACAGCTGTCAGCATGAAAACATGTCTCTCTACAGGGAAGAGGCAGGTTTGGATGGGATGGTAGGATGTTTCTCGACAAGTCATCTTTCTAAGATCAGAATACAATATGGCATGAGAACACTTGTTTGTGTGCCCATTTATGTGCTTGTATGCATGCCTTGGTGGTAGTTAAAATTCAGTGCACTTCCATCTAGAGTAAAACAGCTACTAGCCATCAGTTTAGCTTCTTATCAACACGTTATCAATGTATCTCCAGCTATAACCTATAATAAACCTCCTGTGGCTCGGCCTCCATGCCCATACTGAAATGCTTAGCTTCCAACCATCATGCCCTTTTAAAGTGCTGATGCCTACCTCTCTGATAAGTGTATGTTTGTGTGGTAGCTAGCTAGCATGCATATATACACATACGTACACGCACACACACATACATACACACACATATACACACACGCACACATACACACAGTCACACACATATACACAGTCACACACACACACATACAGTTACACACACACATACATACACACACACACAAACACAGTAACCAACAGTAAGCAGAGAGATGACAGTCTTTCTTCCTTCCTAATCTCTTCAACCAGTAGACACCAACCAGCAGACACCAACCAGCAGACACCAACCAGAAAACACCAACCAGCAGACACAAATCAGCAGACACAAATCAGCAGACACGAATCAGCAGACACGAATCAGCAGACACCAATCAGCAGACACCAAACAGCAGACACCAACCAGTAGACACTGACCAGCAGACACCGACCAGCAGACTTGAATCAGCAGACACCAACCAGCAGACACCAACCAGCAGACACCAACCAGTAGACACCAACCAGCAGACACCGACCAGCAGACATGAATCAGCAGACACCAACCAGCAGACACCGACCAGTAGACACCAACCAGCAGACATGAACTAGCAGACACCAACCAGCAGACACCAACCAGCTGACACAAATCAGCAGACACCAACCAGCAGACACCAACCAGCAGACATGAATCAGCAGACACCAACCAGAAGACACCAACCAGCAGATATGAATCAGCAGACCCCAACCAGCAGACACAAATTAGCAGACACCAACCAGCAGACACGAATTAGCAGACACCAACCAGCAGACATTAATCAGCAGACACCAACCAGCAGACACCTACCAGCAGACACCAACCAGCAGACACCAACCAGCAGACACCTACCAGTAGTTGTAGGGTCCACTCCCATCTCTTGGCTGTTTCACAACCAGCAGAGGAGAGGACCAATGAAATGATAATGCTATGATTTTTATATGTAGTTACACAGTTACAAAAGGTCTGGAAGTCGTAATAGATTTGTCATCAGGTTTTTAAAGTCTAGATGCATGTTTCCTCTTCGGTGATATGTAATAAAGAAACTGTGTGTGTCCACTCACAGTGTGTGAATAGGGAGGCGATGAGTCGGTCTCAGCTGTGAGCAGAGGCACTGTGTCCAGAATATTAACTCACTTTCTGAGTGTGTGTGTGTGTGTGTGTGTGGGTGTGTGCGCGTGTGTGTGTGCGTGCGTGCGTGCGTGCGTTCACGAGTACGTACGTTCTAAGAGTCAGCTCCCTTGTGCTCGACAGCAAGAGGACCTTCACCGCAGCATTGAACTTGACAAACGAGAATTTAAAACCACTGTTTCCATTGGGGTTATTGGCATACGTATTTTACTGTCCTTCCCCTGAGGCCTCTATGCCGTGTCCCTTTATCTGGTATGATGAGCCAACGGGACGAGATAGCCTGACAAGTGGTGACAATTAAAAGAGAATCAAATCCTGCCGTTTATTGCCATCTATTGTCTGTCTTTCCGTACCGTGGAGCCGCACGCCTCTGGGGTCTTTTCTTCATAGAGACAGATCACAGTGAATCTGCCACACTAAATAATTATGGTTATAAATGGTACCATATTATTTTGGCTTGCAACCATAGCAGAACCCTTTTTTGGTGCTAAATGGAACCTTTTTTTAAGTTCTATAAAGAACCATGCTCATAGGGTTTTAAATGGAACCATTAACAAAAGGTTCTATATAGCACCAAAAAATGGTTCCGTTATGGTTACAAGCCTTTTCGGGGCTATATAGAACCCTTTTTATGGTTCTTTATAGAACCTTTATGAAGAATGGTTCTCAATCTGAAAGGATCTTTGTTGATCCATTTTAAGAACCATACAGGGTTCTATATTGTGGTCAGCCATATCATGTTGCTTAAATTCCATAGGTGTGATTCATTAATTGACAAGTTGACTCAAGTGAACAACCTCTAGAACAGCTGAGGGTTCCTTTGAAAAGAAAACCACGGATTAAGTCAACTGTTCTCCATTTGCACAAAGCTATTACAAGAGTCTTTAACAAGACACTATCACCGCCCATGGATGTGTAAATTAGCATAACAGAACACATTAGATAAACTGGAATGACACTCTCACACACGGCTGCACAAAAAGAGCTGTGAGAAAACCACACCTCCAAATATTCTAATGAGCCTCCTCCCCTCGATTTTTAATTATCACAAAAATAACAAAGAACACTTTTCTGAACTGTAAAGAGCCATTAAAGAGCTCAAAGGGTTCTTTGAGACATTGTGGTTCCACATAGAACCGTCACCCTTCCCAAAGAACCTTTGAGGAACCCTTATTTTTTTTGTGTGCACAGCTTATTACTTTCAACACAGCGATTTAAAAAAAAATGTCCTGTACTTTTCCCGAGGAAGAAACTTGGTTGAGTTTTTTTTTGTTTGTTTGTTTTTCTGGGCCTTAGTTTTCTCTTACATTGGAGATGTGTGTGCCAGGGAGAATGAGTTTAAGAGTCTCCTGTTTGCACTGTGCTACTTCCACCCGGTGGTGGCTGAGAGGAGGAAGGCTGGAGCAGATCTTACCCCTTCAACACAGGAGACCAGCTCCATCAATGCGCTTTACAACTACCTGGAGGCTAACTTAAAGGTAACCAGTACGTACACATGCTGCATTTTATGTGCCTCAGTAGCAATACAGCCAACTATATTCCATGACAACAATACCCTTTTCAAACTATTGTGCTGACCCAAGCCAGACTGTGCTGGCTTGGATATTTTTTCTGGCAACTACTGTATGGTGGATGCTTGGCTCGGTTTAGTTTGGCTCTACTTGGTTCGGCTCAGTATTGTGAAAAGCTTTTAAGATTCTAACTTCCATTCTAAGTAGTCTTCAGTAATTTCCTCGCTGTGTGCCAAGTTCAATACACATCAAACTGGACAGTGTTTATGGAGCCAATTTGATTTAAAAATAATTGGCCCAAAATATTAAATAATTTAAATTATTGATTATTGATTATTATTGTAAGCGAAATTGAAGTAATGCACAAGGATTGTTGTCCTTGCTATGACCAGTTTTATTCTACCTTCCTTCAATTCATCTTTTCTCTCCACCAAGGTTTTGGTACTCGTTTAACGTGGAGGCAGGGTTATGGGGGGATGGCTGTGTTTTTATTGGTAATAAAAGTGCACCTTGTGCTGGGGATAATAAAAGGCCACTCTAAAATGTGTACTTTGTCACACAAGACAATGACATAGATGTGTCAAATTTTGACAGAGCGTGCAGTTGGCATGCAGACTGCAGGAATGTCCACCAGAGATGTTGCCTGAGAATTTAAAGTTAACTTCCCTACCTTAAGTGTTTTAGATCATTTGGCAGTACGTCCAACCAGCCTCACAACCGCAGACCATGTGTAAACCATACCAGCCAAGACCTCCACATCTGGCTTCTTCACAGGCGGGATTGTCTGACACCAGCCAACCGGACAGCTGATGAAACGGAGGAGTATTTATGTCTGTAATAAAGCCCTTTTGTGGGGAAAATAACATTCTGATTGGCTGGGTCTGGCTCCCCAGTGGATGGGCCTGGCTCCCTAGTGGGTGGGCCTATGCCTGCGCTCCTGACCAGTAATGTGAAATCCACAGATTAGGGCCTAATTAATATTTTCAATTGATTTATCTGAACTGTAACTTGGTAAAATCATTGAAATTGTTGCATATTTTTGTTCAGTGTGTGTATACATATACAGATAGATAGAAAGATAGGTGTGTTTCTAGTTTGTTAGTATTTTCTCATTTAAGTGGCTTCATCTACTGCTAACTATCTAATGTTAGCTGATAGGTGCTAGCTAGCTGTCGTAATATAACAACATCACCATGAAGAGGATCCAGACGTGTACAATGAAAATAAATAGGATAATGTTTCAGAGAAAATAGGTCAGCTCCTCTGAACATTGCTGTGCGCAGCTCCTCAGCAATTCCACTCGTTCCCTGACAATGATGAGCTACGAAATAAGTGGGTGATAACATCCGGCGAAACAACTTCACCATCAGGAAAAGCTTTAAGGTCTGTGGCAGGTATTTCCTTCCTGAAGATGAGCCAACTCCGGGACGCCGTGTCGTCTGAGGAAGGGGACTATTTATTTTCCGTTATGTTCTGTCCTGTGTTGAGGAGAGAGACTGACCACCGACCATGCAGAGGATGGTGAAGATGAGGATGGTGGAGATGAGGATGGTGGAGATGAGGATGGTGGAGATGAAGTTGATTATAATGATGATGATCTGAACTACGCTCAGGATCATGAGCCACTTGGAGGATCATGAGCCACTTGGAGGAATGAGGAGGTTACTCTTCTATCCAAGTTCTTCTGGTTAGTTGTCATGTCGTAAATTAGTTGAAGCATTGTGTTATTATCAATAAAAAAAATATTGAGAATGTGATGTATGTTTAATGAAATACACAATACAATGTTTAAATTAAACACACAATGCATCCACAGTCAACCTCCTGAAAACATGATGCTGCCGCCTACAAAATGGCTGCCCTATAAGAATATGGCTGCCCTATATGTGATGAAAATGTACAGCAATGACATCGAACTAATCAATTACATATATATACAGTATATATGTTGCATGGGGTTCCAGAGACAGGCGTGGCAGCCATCTCGCTCTGGGGTTGAAGGACAAATACCTGAGCCAATACTTTCGCATCAAATCCCTCTACATTCAATAGGACCATCAACAAGTGGACCAACTTTCCATACACACTGCTCAGAGCAGTGACCATCTGGATGTCACAAGAGGAAGTGACAGCCAACTTACCCAGAGGGATTTAAAAGTTAGCCAGACACGCAGGTCATTGTTGACTGCACTGAGCTTAGGTGTCCTTTCTTCTGCTGCAGAGTGAGATCTTCTCCAACTACAAATCTCACTGCACAATGACGGCATCAGTAACTGGCAGCTCTTTTAAACGTTTTGTATACATTTACATATTAGTCCTGTGTCAAGCAACTTGGATGCAGGGTTGCAGTAAAATCACCTCAAGCTAATTTGGTGGTAAACAAAGCAACTCACATTGTCATTGCATCAATGAAACATATTGGCAAGAAAAAGTATGTGAACCCTTTGGAATTACCTGGATTTCTGCATAAATTGGTCATAAAATGTGATCTGATCTTCATCTAAGTCACAACAATAGACAAACACAGTGTGCTTAAACACACACATTATTGTATGTTTCTTGTCCAAATAGATGACATAATTTAAACATTCACAGTGTAGCTTGGGAAAACTATGTGAACCCCTAGGCAAATGACTTCTCCAAAAGCTAATTGGAGTCAGGAGTCAGCTAACCTGGAGTCCAATCAATGAAGAGATTGGAGATGTTGGCAAGAGCTGTCCTACCCTATAAAAAACACTCACAAAATTTGAGTTTGCATTTCACAAGAAGCCTTGCCTGATGTGAACCATGCCTTGAACAAAAGAGATCTCAGAAGAACTAAGATTAATAAGATTAACCTTGGATGATGATCCATGCTGGCTGGAGACCTAGCTAGCCAGAAACTAGCTAACCCCAGACACAGATGAAGACCTACCTAGCCAGTAACTAGCTAACAGCAGACACAGATGAAGACCTAGCTAGACAGTAACTAGCTAACACCAGACACAGATGAAGACCTAGCTAGCCTGAAACTAGCTAACACCAAACACAGACGAAGACCTAGCTAGACAGTAAAACACCAGACACAGATGAAGACCTAGCTAGACAGTAACTAGCTAACACCAGACACAGATGCATGGGGAAGAAGAATAGGTAAAACTTTTAATTATATTTGCTGACACCCTACAGTCAAATTTTGGCACCAGTAGAGTAGCTATCTAGCTATTTAAACCACGCCGCTCTGCAAACATGCCTTCTCCTGATGTTGGCTGTGTTTCGAGATTATCAAAACCGCAATGTATCATGGGTAAATGGGGACTGACTGACTGATCGATCTATGACACAGTAGTTTTGATGCTCTCGAACAAGGCCATGATCATGTCACCGTTGGTGTATTAAAATGAGAGTTTTAAGGTGATGTCACCTTGTCCTCTTAGTAATGAATCCAAACTTGATCAATGTAAAAGGAACAGTCATTTTTCCTACCTTGGCAGTCATACTTTGATCTGGTTTCCTTCAAATATCATCCACTTTCTCATAAAACATTATTTTGTCTGTTGGTGACCTTTAAGTACGTAATATCAATTGTTAAGCAGTAACTTTGAGAATGTGAATGTTTTGGAGTTAAGTACAACTTATCTATAATTATAAACTGGGTGGTTCGAGCCCTGAATGCTGATTGGCTGACAAAACGTTTATTTTTACTGCTCTAATTACGTTGGTAACCAAATTTTCAATCAATCAAATTTATTTTATATAGCCCTTCGTACATCAGCTGATATCTCAAAGTGCTGTACAGAAACCCAGCCTAAAACCCCAAACAGCAAGCAATGCAGGTGAAGAAGCACGGTGGCTAGGAAAAACTCCCTAGAAAGGCCAAAACCTAGGAAGAAACCTAGAGAGGAACCAGGCTATGTGGGGTGGCCAGTCCTCTTCTGGCTGTGCCGGGTGGAGATTATAACAAAACATGGTCAAGATGTTCAAATGTTCATAAATGACCAGCATGGTCGAATAATAATAAGGCAGAATAGTTGAAACTGGAGCAGCAGCACAGTCAGGTGGACTGGGGACAGCAAAGAGTCATCATGTCAGGTATTCCTGGGGCATGGTCCTAGGGCTCAGGTCAGTTGAAACTGGAGTAGCAGCACAGCCAGGTGGACTGGGGACAGCAAGGAGTCATCATGTCAGGTAGTCCTGGGGCATGGTCCTAGGGCTCAGGTCCTCCGAGAGAGAGAAAGAGAGAAGGAGAGAATTAGAGAACGCACACTTAGATTCACACAGGACACCGAATAGGACAGGAGAAGTACTCCAGATATAACAAACTGACCCTAGCCCCCCGACACATAAACTACTGCAGCATAAATACTGGAGGCTGAGACAGGAGGGGTCAGGAGACACTGTGGCCCACTCCGAGGACACCCCCGGACAGTAACCAGTTTATAATAGCAATAAGTTACCTTTGGGGTTTGTGATATATGACCAATATGCCACGGCTAAGGGCTGTGTCCAGACACTCCGCATTGTGTCATGACAAAGTACGGCCCTTAGCCGTGTATTATTGGCCATATACCACACCCCTCGGGCTTTATTGCTTAACAATTCTAAATGCTTGGTTGTGGCTATGATAGCTACAGAATACCTGCTGTAAACTGTGTATGACGAATATAATTTGATTTGATTTGAATTGCAAAAGTGAAAAAAATATCATCCATCATTTATTAGATAGCAACCTTGACATTAGGAAAAAAGCTAAATAGCTCAAGTGAATACAGGTCTAAGCATTCTGTGTCAATTCAAATCTTCTTGTTTTCCCCCATGTTCAGTGTAGTGATATGACAGAAGGAACTTTGCTTCGCCACAGACCTCTTTAAAAAAATCAGACAACTGCCAAGATTTATATCAGTAACATTGGCTCGCTAAAATGTCAGCTGGGCTTTGCAGCCTATCCACATTCCTCCCACCAGGTCCCCAGGGAGAGGTTGTATTTAATTATCCACAGCCTGGGTGCTGTTCACTGGGCAAGTCTAGGCTGGCAGAGACACCAGACATGGAGGTCTGGAGCGTTTTACACTTGGCCAGCGAAAAGAGAGAGAGGGAGCTGAGTGGCTGAGTCTTGGCTGGAGCGAGGGGGAACTGTTGGAACTGGAAAGGCCTTGTGGTCCCTGGGGCTCTGTTAGGGCATGTCCTCTCCCTTAGCCATATGTACTGCCCAAATACTGTACAGGAGAGGAGGGGAGGAGGAGAGGAGATGGGAAGACAGGAGGGGAAAGGGAAGGAGGACAAACAGCACTCTTATATATTTACAGCCATTAACAAAAGATGTTCAGCACCTGTTAATATGGATCTTCAATCAAAAGTGTCTTTATAATAAAAAATATGGTTCTTAAAAATACACTGTTTTTTGATGAAGAAATACTTTTTAAGGGGAACTTACATTTTCTTCCAGTTCTTCATTTAAGACAGAGGTAGTGACAGTGAATTATTTATTTTACGTTCATTTTTATCCAGCGGATGGAAGATTTCCATGAATACGTACTAGTTATATGTATATGTTTTTCCTAAAAAAAATAAAAAATAACGTCTCCACTTAAGAGAAATTAGTAGCCCGGTTCCTCCACCACGACAACCAGATGCTCTAGGACTGTACAATGTATCCTTCTTCCCTTAGCTTTAATACAGCTTGGCAGGTCAAAGTATATACTATGTATATCTGGCATCTACACAGCAAATTTGAGATCAGAATTTGAACACCCACAGAAATTAACTCAGCACAGTTGAGCACCGTACTCCTGTTCCTAGCTCCGGATTCATGAAAAAAAAAATGCTTTTTGGTCTTAATTTAAGGTTAGGGTTAGGCATTAGGGTTAGTAGTGTGGTTAAGTTTAGGGTTAAAATCTGATTTTATGACTTTGTGGCTGTGCCAGCTGGTGACCACTCTGCAGAGCTGCCTCCAGAAAAACATGCATAATGAAAAACGTTAACAAGCCAATGGATCATGTACAAGATGGACTGACATGGTTTCCTTGTTTCTAGCTCCTAGCCAACTTTAAAGTATTTTGTGTGTTGTTTCTTACATTATTTGCTCAGAACGTTTCTTGCATTATTACTTACAGCCAAAAATAACCTCTGGATATTAGACTCACCAGCATTTCACCAGTTACTCACCAGCATTTCACCGGTCACTCACCAGCATTTCACCGGTCACTCACCAGCATTTCACCGGTAACTCACCAGCATTTCACCGGTCACTCACCAGCATTTCACCAGTCACTCACCAGCATTTCACCGGTCACTCACCAGTCACTCACCAGCATTTCACCGGTTACTCACCAGCATTTCACTGGTCACTCACCAGCATTTCACCGGTCACTCACCAGCATTTCACCGGTCACTCACCAGCATTTCACTGGTCACTCACCAGCATTTCACTGGTCACTCACCAGCATTTCACCGGTCACTCACCAGCATTTCACCGGTCACTCACCAGCATTTCACCAGTCACTCACCAGCATTTCACCGGTCACTCACCAGCATTTCACCAGTCACTCACCAACATTTCACCAGTCACTCACCAGCATTTCACTGGTCACTCACCAGCATTTCACCGGTCACTCACCAGCATTTCACCGGTCACTCACCAGCATTTCACCAGTCACTCACCAACATTTCACCAGTCACTCACCAGCATTTCACTGGTCACTCACCAGCATTTCACCGGTCACTGACCAGCATTTCACCGGTCACTCACCAGCATTTCACCGGTCACTCACCAGCATTTCACCAGTCACTCACCAGCATTTCACTGGTCACTCACCAGCATTTCACCAGTCACTCACCAGCATTTCACCAGTCACTCACCAGCATTTCACTGGTCACGCACCAGCATTTCACCGGTTACTCACCAGCATTTCACTGGTCACTCACCAGGATTTCACCGGTCACTCACCAGCATTTCACCGGTCACTCACCAGCATTTCCCCAGTCACTCACCAGCATTTCATCAGTCACTCACCAGCATTTCACTGGTCACTCACCATCATTTTACCGGTCACTCACAAGCATTTCACCGGTCACTCACCAGCATTTCACCGGTCACTCACCAGCATTTCACCGGTTACTCACCAGCATTTCACCGGTCACTCACCAGCATTTCACTTGTCACTTACCAGCATTTCTGTAATGCTCCGGGTGTCGTGGGTGTGGAGTCAACTGCAGGAGACAGAGAGTTCAATGCTGCGCGTCCTTTAATCGCACCAATGCACCACAGGGTGCTCAAAAACGTACGTTCCCAAAACACAGGGAAATCAAAATGTACAAATGGGACACAACGTGCCTATACCACAGAGCCAAAGGTTTACACTGAAATAATCCCGCACAACAACCAGGCGGGCCGGCTGTCTAATAAAGACAAACTAATTACACATTCACAGGTGCTACCACTCAACATACAAGGAGGGGAAGGAAAAACAATCAGTGGCAGCTAATAGGCCGGTGACGACGACCGCCGAGCGCCACCTGCCCGGGAAAGGGAAACACCCTCGGTCGGACTCGTGACAGTACCCCCCCCCTGACGCGTGGCTCCCGCAGCGCGCCGACACCGGCCTCGAGGTCGCCCCGGAGGACGAGGCGCAGGGCGATCCGGATGGAGGCGATGGAAATCCCTCAACATGGAGGGATCCAAGATGTCCCCCACCGGTACCCAGCACCTCTCCTCCGGACCGTACCCCTCCCAGTCCACGAGGTACTGCAGGCCCCTCACCCGGCGTCTTGAGTCCAGAATGGCCCGGATCGTGTACGCCGGGGACCCCTCGATGTCCAGCGGGGGGGGAGGGACCTCCGGTACCTCACTGTCCTGCAGGGGACCAGCTACCACCGGCCTGAGGAGAGACACATGAAACGAGGGGTTAATACGATAATAGGAAGGGAGTTGTAATCGATAACACACCTCGTTTATCCTCCTCAGGACTTTAAAGGGCCCTACACACTGCGGACCCAGCTTCCGGCAGGGCAAGCGGAGAGGTAGGTTTCGGGTCGAGAGCCAGACCCTGTCCCCCGGTACAAACACGGGGGCCTCACTACGGTGGCGGTCAGCACTCCTCTTCTGCCGTCCACTCGCTTGTCGTAGAGATTCCTGGACGGCCCTCCAGGTCTCCTTGGAGCGCTGTACCCATTCCTCCACCGCAGGAGCCTCGGTCTGGCTCGGATGCCATGGTGCCAGGACCGGCTGGTACCCCAACACACACTGAAAAGGGGACACGTTAGTAGAGGAGTGGCGTAGTGAGTTCTGAGCCATTTCAGCCCAGGGAATGTATCGTGCCCACTCCCCTGGCCGATCCTGGCAATACGACCGCAGAAACCTACCCACCTCCTGGTTCACTCTCTCCACCTGCCCATTACTCTCGGGGTGATAACCGGAGGTCAGGCTGACAGAGACCCCCAAACGTTCCATGAACGCTCTCCATACCCGGGACGTGAATTGGGGGCCCCGATCAGAAACGATGTCCTCCGGCACCCCGTAGTGCCGGAAGACATGGGTGAATAACGCCTCCGCAGTCTGTAGGGCTGTAGGGATACCGGGCAACGGGAGGAGACGGCAGGACTTAGAGAACCGATCCACAATCACCAGAACCGTGGTGTTCCCCTGAGACGGCGGGAGATCGGTTAGGAAATCTATGGACAGATGTGACCATGGCCGCTGTGGAACAGGGAGGGGTTGTAGCTTCCCTCTAGGAAGGTGCCTAGGAGCCTTACTCTGAGCGCACACTGAACAGGAGGAGACATAACCCTTAACGTCCTTAGCCAACGTAGGCCACCAATACCTCCCCTGAAGGCTCCCCACTGTCCTCGTCACCCCAGGGTGACCCGAGGAGGGTAGAACGTGAGCCCACCGAATCAGTTTGTCCCGAACACCAAGCGGCACGTACCTTCGCCCCGCTGGACACTGAGAAGGCGCGGGTTCAGCCCGTAACGCCCGCTCGATGTCCGAGTCCACCTCCCATACCACTGGGGCTACCAGCTTCGATGCGGGAAGGATGGGAGTAGGTTCGGTGGACCCATCCTCCGTGTCATAAAGGCGGGACAGTGCGTCAGCCTTCACGTTCTGGGAGCCCGGTCTATAAGACAAAGTAAATCGGAACCGGGTGAAGAACATGGCCCACCTTGCCTGACGTGGGTTAAGTCTCCTAGCTGCCCGAATATACTCCAGATTCTGGTGGTCGGTCCAGATGAGAAAGGGGTGTTTAGCCCCCTCAAGCCAGTGTCTCCACACCTTCAGAGCTCTAACCACCGCTAGCAACTCCCGGTCCCCCACATCATAGTTACGCTCCGCTGGGCTGAGCTTCCTTGAGAAGAAAGCGCAGGGTCGGAGTTTTGGTGGCGTACCCGAGCGCTGTGATAGCACGGCACCCACCCCAGCCTCGGACGCGTCCACCTCCACTATGAATGCTAGAGAGGGGTCCGGATGCGCCAACACGGGCGCATCAGTAAACAGCGCCTTCAACTTGTTGAATGCTCCGTCCGCCTCTGCTGACCACTGCAAACGCACCGGGCCCCCCTTCAGCAGTGAGGTGATGGGAGCCGCTACCTGGCCAAAACCCCGGATAAACCTCCGGTAGTAGTTGGCAAAACCCAGAAAACGCTGCACCTCCTTTACCGTGGTCGGAGTCGGCCAATTACGCACGGCCCTAATGCGGTCACCCTCCATCACTACCCCCGAGGTGGAAATGCGATATCCCAGAAAAGAGACGGCTCGTTTAGAGAACACGCATTTCTCAGCCTTGACGTATAGGTCATGCTCCAGCAGTCTACCAAGCACCTTGCGCACCAGAGACACATGCGCGGTGTGAGTGGCCGAGTAGATCAGAATGTCATCGATATAAACCACCACTCCCTGCCCGCACAGGTCCCTGAGAATCTCGTCTACAAAGGATTGGAAAACGGCTGGAGCATTCTTTAACCCATACGGCATGACGAGGTACTCATAGTGGCCTGATGTAGTACTAAATGCGGTTTTCCACTCGTCTCCCTTCCGAATACGCACCAAACTATACGCGCTCCTGAGATCCAGTTTTGTGAAGAACTGCGCTCCGTGGAACGATTCCACCGCCGTAGCGATGAGAGGTAGAGGGTAACTATACCCCACTGTGATGGCGTTTAGACCTCTATAATCGATACACGGACGCAAGCCTCCCTCCTTTTTCCTCACAAAAAAGAAACTTGAGGAGACGGGTGAAATGGAGGACCGAATGTACCCCTGTCCCAGCGCCTCCGTGACATATGTCTCCATTGCCAACGTCTCCTCCTGGGACAGCGGGTACACGTGACTCTTGGGAAGCGCAGCGTCTACCTGGAGATTTATCGTACAATCCCTTCCCGGTCGATAAGGTGGTAATTTAGTCGCTTTCACTTTACTGAAAGCGATTGCCAAATCGGCATACTCGGGGGGAATGCACACCGTGGAACCCTGGTCTGGACTCTCCACCGACGTGGCACCGATGGAAACTCCCAAACACCTTCCAGAACACTCCTCTGACCACCCCTGGAGAACCCCCTGTTTCCACGAAATTTTAGGATTGTGCCGGGCCAGCCAGGGAGTCCCCAGCACCACTGGAAACGCAGGCGAGTCAATAATAAAGAAACTGATACGCTCCCTATGATTCCCCTGCGTCACCATGTCCAGTGGGACCGTGGTCTCCCTGACCATCCCTGACCCTAATGGCCGGCTATCTAGGGAGTGCACGGGGAAAGGAGAATCTATCGGCACCAGCGGAACCCCTAACTTAAGGGCGAGTCCGCGATCCATAAAGTTCCCAGCTGCGCCTGAATCGACGAGCGCCCTATGCTGGGAAGAGGGAAAAAAGCGAAGGAAAAAAGTTAAGACAAACATGTGGCCAACAGGGGGTTCTGGGTGAGTTTGATGCTGACTCACCTGGGGTGACCGAGAAGCGTTCCGCCTGCCATCTCTACTCCCAGACGGACCCCCCCAGCACCGATCAGACGTGTGTCCTCTCCGACCACAGTTGGTGCAGGGAAGGCCTCCTCCTCCGGTACCCCTCGGCGCAGCCCCTCCCAACTCCATCGGAATGGGAGCGGAGGGGCTGGGTGGTGGAACGCACAGGACCCTCTCTGAACGCCCGCGGGCAGCCAGCAGATTATCCAGTCGAATGGACATGTCAATCAGCTGATCCAGTGACAGAGTGGTGTCCCGACACGCTAACTCCCGGCGGACATCCTCTCGGAGACTACACCTGTAGTGGTCCATGAGAGCCCTGTCGTTCCACCCCGATCCGGCTGCCAAGGTCCGGAACTCCAGCGCGTAATCCTGGGCGCTCCTCCTCTCCTGCCTGAGGTGAAATAGTCGTTCTCCCGCCGCTCGGCCGTCTAGAGGGTGATCAAACACGGCGCGGAAGCGACGGGAAAACTCTGGGTAGTGCTCCCGCGCTGAGTCTGGACCATTCCAGACCGCGTTCGCCCATTCCAGGGCCCGACCCGTGAGGCAGGAGATGAGGACACTCACCCTCTCTTCTCCTGAGGGAGTGGGTCTGACGGTGGCCAGGTATAGCTCCAGCTGGAGCAGAAACCCCTGGCAACCCGCCGCCGCTCCATCATAAGCCCTCGGTAGCGTCAGACGGAGGGTGCTGGAGTCGGGAGATGGGGAGTCCGGAACCCTGGGTGCCGAAGGTGGAGAGAGGAGCCCACTCCTCTCCCATCTGTCCATTCTCTCCATCACTTGATCCATCGCGGATCCGATCCGATGAAGGACGGTGGTGTGGTGGAGAACCCGTTCCTCCATCGATGGGAGAGGGTTGGCTGCTGCTCCTGCTGACTCCATCAATTATATGTTGCGGGATTCTGTAATGCTCCGGGTGTCGTGGGTGTGGAGTCAACTGCAGGAGACAGAGAGTTCAATGCTGCGCGTCCTTTAATCGCACCAATGCACCACAGGGTGCTCACAAAAACGTACGTTCCCAAAACACAGGGAAATCAAAATGTACAAATGGGACACAACGTGCCTATACCACAGAGCCAAAGGTTTACACTGAAATAATCCCGCACAACAACCAGGCGGGCCGGCTGTCTAATAAAGACAAACTAATTACACATTCACAGGTGCTACCACTCAACATACAAGGAGGGGAAGGAAAAACAATCAGTGGCAGCTAATAGGCCGGTGACGACGACCGCCGAGCGCCACCTGCCCGGGAAAGGGAAACACCCTCGGTCGGACTCGTGACAATTTCACCGGTTACTCACCAGCATTTCACCAGTCACTCACCAGTATTTCACCGGTCACTCACCAGCATTTCACCGGTCACTCACCAGCATTTCACCGGTCACTCACCAGCATTTCACCAGTCACTCACCAGGATTTCACCGGTCACTCACCAGCATTTCACCAGTCACTCACCAGCATTTCACCAGTCACTCACCAGCATTTCACCGGTCACTCACCAGCATTTCACTGGTCACTCACCAGCATTTCAACAGTCACTCACCAGCATTTCACCAGTCACTCACCAGCATTTCACCATTCACTCAGCAGCATTTCACTGGTCACTCACCAGCATTTCACCGGTCACTCACCAGCATTTCACCGGTCACTCACCAGCATTTCACCAGTCACTCACCAGCATTTCACCATTCACTCACCAGCATTTCACTGGTCACTCACCAGCATTTCACCGGTCACTCACCAGCATTTCACCGGTCACTCACCAGCATTTCACCAGTCACTCACCAGCATTTCACTGGTCACTCACCAGCATTTCACCGGTCACTCACCACCATTTCACCGGTCACTCACCAGCATTTCACCGGTCACTCACCAGCATTTCACCAGTCACTCACCAGGATTTCACCGGTCACTCACCAGCATTTCACCAGTCACTCACCAGCATTTCACTGGTCACTCACCAGCATTTCACCGGTCACTCACCAGCATTTCACCGGTCACTCACCAGCATTTCACCAGTCACTCACCAGCATTTCACCACTCACTCACCAGCATTTCACCATTCACTCACCAGCATTTCACTGGTCACTCACCAGCATTTCACCGGTCACTCACCAGCATTTCACCAGTCACTCACCAGCATTTCACCATTCACTCACCAGCATTTCACTGGTCACTCACCAGCATTTCACCGGTCACTCACCAGCATTTCACCGGTCACTCACCAGCATTTCACCAGTCACTCACCAGCATTTCACTGGTCACTCACCAGCATTTCACCGGTCACTCACCAGCATTTCACCGATCACTCACCAGCATTTCACCGGTCACTCACCAGCATTTCAATGGTCACTCACCAGCATTTCACCGGTCACTCACCAGCATTTCACCGGTTACTCACCAGCATTTCACTGGTCACTCACCAGCATTTCACCAGTCACTCACCAGCATTTCACCAGTCACTCACCAGCATTTCACCAGTCACTCACCAGCATTTCACCGGTCACTCACCAGCATTTCACCAGTCACTCACCAGCATTTCACCAGTCACTCACCAGCATTTCACCAGTCACTCACCAGCATTTCACCGGTCACTCACCAGCATTTCACCGGTCACTCACCAGCATTTCACCGGTCACTCACCAGCATTTCACCGGTCACTCACCAGCATTTCACCGGTTACTCACCAGCATTTCGACCAGAAATTAGACTTACCTGAATTGGATCCTTTGTTCGTAACCCCTCCTGGTCTCCTTCCAGAGAGATATCAAGGACTGTAACATACTCTGTTTCACAGAATCATGGCTCTTTCCAGATATACTGTTCCTGTCCATACAGCTAGCGGGGACAGGAAAAAATAACTCTCCAGTAAAAAGAAAGGCGGAGGTCAGTGGAGGCTGCAGAGGGGAGGACAGCTCATAACAATGACTGGACAGGAGCAAATGGTCTTGCATGTGTTTGATGTATCTGATACCATTCCACCCACAAGGGGGCGTGCTCAGCCCCCTCCTGTACTCCCTGTTCACCCATGACTGCGTGGACATGCACATCTCCAACTCAATCATCAAGTTCACAGATGATACAACAGTGGCAGGCCTGACTACCATCAAAAACGAGACAGTCTACAGGGAAGAGGTGAGGGCCCTGGCAGAGCAGTGCCAGGAAAATAAACTCTCCCTCAACAGCACCAAAACAAAGGAGATGATTGTGGACTTCGGAAGACAGCAGAAATTGCACGCCACCATCCACATTAACAGGGCCGCATTGGAGAGGGTGAAAAGCTCCTAGGCGTGCACATCTGTGAAGGCTCCGCGGAGGAGGAAGGGTTGGACCAACCTCCTCAGTGGATTTCATCAAAATAAAAACAGAAAAACATGAAGTTAGTATTTAGATAGAACTATCCCAAATATATTCACCAAATAACTGATTAAAACACACTGTTTTGCATTGAAGTTCTACAGTAGCTAATAGTAGTATTGTTTTGTATTGAAGGTCTGCAGTAGCTAGTAGTAGTATTGTTTTGTATTGTTATGGTATTATTGCTGCACTGTTGGAACCTAGAAACACAAGAATTTCACTGCACCTGCGAATAACATATGATATATATGTGTACGCGACCAATTCATTTTGATTTGAACAACAAAACCATGCGTTGATTCCACTGCGATTAAAATAATACTTGCATTTTTTTTTTGACAACATGTGGCATCAATTTCAATCCCACTGGTGTTAACCCCACTAGAATCAACAGTGAGTTTTTAACACTCACAGCTTTTTTCAACACTGAGAGTAGAGAGAGTGAGAGAATAGCTGGCTGAACAGCAACAACTTTCTCAGTAACGTTTACAGAAACGTTTTACTTGCTATGACTGTGATGTGCGCTGTTAATCTGTTCATCATCCTTAGTTGAATGCGTTGCTGACTGTAAGTCACTCTAGATAAGTGTCTGCTAAATAACCTAAATGTAAATGTGAAAATAAACAAACCAAAATCAACTGCAAAGCACACTGGGTATTATTATTGGCCTTGTTTCGAGGTCATGTCTAGACGGGATACAGCTTAACCGAACCTAACCTGCTACGTTAATTATCCTAAACATCGTACAAAAATGCAATTTTGACAAATTCTGTATCCCTTCTAGACAAAACCTTGTTTCATGGTGGAGCTCATTCAAATAATACTCAGCATGCTTTGCAATTGTCCATTTTTACATACACATGTATATTTAAGAGGGGGTAAACTACATTAAGAGGGGGTCAAATACTTATTTCCCTCATTAAAATGCAAATCAATTTATAACATGTGTTTTCTGGATTGTTTTGTTGTTATTCTGTCTCTCACTGTTCAAATAAACCTACCATTAAAATTATAGACTGATAATTTCTTTGTCAGTGGGCAAACGTACAAAATCAGCAGGGGATCAAAATACAAAATACTCAGAAGTAATTAAAATGCCTAATTCAAATACATGTTACAGAAATTCTGCCCATCTCTGTCACTTCTTGTGTAGTCAGTGAAGAGGAGGTATCCCAGTAGATTAGGGGCTCTATTCAATCACATTGTGCTTTAGCCCACATCCGCATAGAAGTTGTTTTGGCTTGTCAGAGGTGGAACTGCGTTAGAGCTGTCAAATCCACAAACGGCCCCGCCATTATACCTAAAGCAGAGATTGTCATTGGCTGCACAGGGTAGCATTAATTAACAGGAAAGCCATGCAACCTTGTTTACAAGCGCTAACACTGGAATGTGAGATGTAATCTACACCTCGATTAGGATCACAGAAATCCAACACTGTTTCACTTCTGACACTGCTACCGGTTAACGCTTGACCTGATTGAATCGAAGACTACAGTAGGTTACATTCTTTCCTACACTATTTACCACATAAGGGCTGTCGGATTTAAATAATATGGATTTGTGTGAGCACGTACATGGGTGTGAGTGTGTGTGGAGCCTGGATGTATTACGATAGCTGACCTTTACAATTTAGAAACAAGGTGCTTAACAAATGACAACTGTTGCCCAACGCTAGTGAACACTGCCCGTATGAACACAGCCTGTTTGGTATGCAGCCCGTTTCATCGCAGCCTGTTTGATATGCAGGCTGCCACGTAGCTGAAAAAAAGACTAATTAAATATTTGAGCGGAGAATCGATAGATATTATGACCTCCATACCTTTGTTCTAAGCTTAATCCGTTGATGGATCTTTGCTGCTGATTGTCTTGTGAAAAGACCTATGCTTTCATCACTTACCCAACGGAAATATGAGATGAGGATTGATACTCTGGGGATTTGACTATTATTGAAGACAAAGAGTTGTTGTTGCAAATATCTCTCATGAATATTTATGATTTATTTTCGCTGATCGTTATCTTCTCAAGGAGTCATTAGTGGAATTGTTATTGTGTTTACTTGACAGATGTCATCTGTTTTGATTCCTTCATTTTCAGTAACACAATGTGACATCATCAATGACAAACTGGTGACAATGAACACAATCTATTGTTCTGTCATTCAAACTAACAAGTACCTCCCTATCATCTTCATATTAGTGCGTTCCCTAATTCAAGCCTAATATTCCCCCTCTTTTATCCCTGTCCACACACACACACACACACACACACACACACACACACACACACACACACACACACACACACACACACACACACTGGCATTGTTTAAAAAAAAAACAGTCAATATTTAACTAAAAGACTGGTTGAGATTGGCTGACCTTGATGGAATGACTGATTGATTGACTAATTGACTCACCATGAGTCTCAGACTAAATTTGCTTATATAGGGATCACCTTATCTCCTGAGTGATTAGGGGGGTGTCCGTGTGTGTGGACTCCCTACCAGGTGGTGGTGGTGCCGGTGTGTGAGAGGATGAACCAATCTCACAGGAGATAAGGTGATCCATATAAAAAAACGCAAACTCAGCCTCGGACTCATGGGTGAGTCAAGGAGTGGGAGGGTTTGGCCCAGCGTCGTCCGTGTTAGGGGAGAATTTGGCCTAGCGTCGTCCGTGTTAGGGGAGGGTTTGGCCCAGCGTCGTCCGAGTTAGGGCAGGGTTTGGCCCAGCGTCGTCCGTGTTAGGGGAGGGTTTGGCCCAGCGTCGTCCGTGTTAGGGGAGGGTTTGGCCCAGCGTCGTCCGGGTTAGGGGAGGGTTTGGCCCAGCGTCGTCCGTGTTAGGGGAGGGTTTGGCCCAGCGTCGCCCGAGTTAGGGGAGGGTTTGGCCCAGCGTCGTCCGGGTTAGGGGAGGGTTTGGCTCAGCGTCGTCCGTGTTAGGGGAGGGTTTGGCCCAGCGTCGTCCGAGTTAGGGCAGGGTTTGGCCCAGCGTCGTCCGTGTTAGGGGAGGGTTTGGCCCAGCGTCGTCCGTGTTAGGGGAGGGTTTGGCCCAGCGTCGCCCGAGTTAGGGGAGGGTTTGGCCCAGCGTCGTCCGGGTTAGGGGAGGGTTTGGCCCAGCGTCGTCCGTGTTAGGGGAGGGTTTGGCCCAGCGTCGTCCGGGTTAGGGGAGGGTTTGGCCCAGCGTCGTCCGTGTTAGGGCAGGGTTTGGCCCAGCGTCGTCCGTGTTAGGGCAGGGTTTGGCCCAACGTTGTCCGTGTTAGGGGAGGGTTTGGCCCAGCGTCGTCCGTGTTAGGGGAGGGTTTGGCCCAGCGTCGTCCGTGTTAGGGGAGGGTTTGGCCCAAAGTCGTCCGTGTTAGGGGAGGGTTTGGCCCAAAGTCGTCCGTGTTAGGGGAGGGTTTGGCTCAGCGTCGTCCGTGTTAGGGGAGGGTTTGGCCCAGCGTCGTCCGTGTTAGGGGAGGGTTTGGCCCAGCGTCGTCCGTGTTAGGGGAGGGTTTGGCCCAGCGTCGTCCGTGTTAGGGGAGGGTTTGGCCCAAAGTCGTCCGTGTTAGGGGAGGGTTTGGCTCAGCGTCGTCCGTGTTAGGGGAGGGTTTGGCCCAGCGTCGTCCGTGTTAGGGGAGGGTTTGGCCGGAGGGGCTTTACTTGGCTCATCTCACTCCAGCGACTCCTTGTGGCAGGACGGGCGCCTGCAGGCTGACCAGTTGAACGGTGTTTCCTCCGATACATTGGTGCGGCTGGCTTCCGAGTTTTGCGGGCGGGTGTTAAGAAGCGCAGTTTGGCGGGTCATGTTTTGTAGGACGCGTGACTCGAACTTCACCTCCCGAGCCCATTGGGGAGTGGATTAGTGCTGTGGGCTAAATCAGGGTCACACAGTGTGTCTGGGTAGTGTTAAACAAAACTACTTTGAAACAGTAAACACCTCACACACATGGTTATGGGCTTAAAAAGAAAAAGACCATGTCAGAAATAGAGTTGAAATGTATTACATTTTGAGTTTGCATCCCAATATTACACTTTATATACATCACAGAAGACTGAAATATAATAAAACCATTTGACATAAAAAAACAGCTGAAAATCCAGTACTCCTATGTGAATTAATTATGAAATTATGACTATTTTAATAACGATCCACCCATGAGGCCACTAGAGAGCGATTTGGTTTTTGACTGCAGGATCTACATAGTGGTGACTCATCCCTTTGGCCCCCAAATGGGTGCGTGCGTGCGTGCGTGTGTGTGTGTGATTGCGTGCATTTCAGTGTGAGTCAGTCTAGAATGAGACATTTGTGTGTAGAGAGAGCTTGACTGGGGTTTCTGTTAAAACTCATGCCTTTTCTAAGGAGTTATGAGGTTCGATACCTCAACATATTGCCTCCGATAAATCGCTCCAGTGGTTTAATAGGCATGTACACTATTGTATCAACAAATGGAGTCATATTTTGTCTTCACTGGGGAAATACATTACTAAGGAAATAAATTACTGATGAAATAAATTACTGATTAAATACATTACTGATTAAATATATTACTGGGGAAATAAATTACTGATGAAATACATTGTAACTATCAGAATCTCAGCCTTGGGGAGGGGGTGAGGGGAGTTTGTGGGTGGGAGGGGGTGTCCTGAATTGTTGAGGGATCTGAGTGATTTGGGGGTAAGTTGAAAGGGTGACTGGTTCAGGGTTATAACGCTCTGCACTAGATAAGATACATCTGTGAACTCTTTATCGCCTCAGTAGAAGATGGTTATGATGGACAGACATTAATATACTGTACATTCATCAGCTAGCAACGGGGTCATTCGGTGTTTGAATTGTTCGCCTCCCTCCATATAATTATTCTGTTTTCTCTTTGGATGCAGGAAGTGAGAGTGACTCTGCATTTGTTTATGCATTCATCCACAGCTATGGGGTGGTATTACTAGCTGTTACAGGGTGGTATTACTAGCTGTTACAGGGTGGTATTGCTCAACGACACAGGATTTCAGTTTTAGTGTGAAAAACACACCTCCAGTAACTGTGAGATTTCCCCTCAGTGTTCCACCATAAATTTACAGCAAAAAAATGACATTATTAATTAAAATGTTTTTTGGATTAAAAAGTAGCTTAATTCATTAAAAAGTTGACAAAAAACATATTCAAACGTTGCCAGTGGCGTACTGCAGTTTTTTTTTGTGGGGAAGGACTTCTGACCTCTTTATGTGCTATCTGGGGAGGGGTCACGACCTTCAGCACCCGCCCCCCCCCCCCCCCCATTTTTTTATTATTCATACCATTATTTAGTTTGAAAGTTTACACACATACTGGTATGTTGAAAACTATTGTGCAGGCTATATTTAAAGAACACCTTTAATCAAACGCAAATATATTTGATTGTAATTACTCAATAGAGTCTGAAAAACTGGTTGGTCTCTTGTGCCGGGAAACGGGTTTAATGCAGAGTGCGGGTGTCTCCATACTCCACCCACTAGTTTTTGAGGTGGACTGTGTGGCACGGCCTGCTGCTGGCTTTTCAATCTACACCCACCATAGCCCACAATGCTTTATCTGTAATAGGCTGTACATGGGATAAATCTTGGCTTGCAGAGATCAAATATTTCTACCTGTCTCGGCTAAAGTGGGTTGGAAAATATGTGTAGTTTTGGATGGTGACTGTGTCGTATATATCCAGCCGTACTTTGTTCTCCAACAATCTAATTACATGCAATCCGTTAAGTGTAAGGGATTACAAAAAACAGTAACTGTAATCCGTTACCAGCAGAAATATTGTAATCAGATTACAAATACTTTTGAAAAACTAGATGATTACTTCTAGGATTAGTTTTAAATTCAGAAAAAAATATTTGACACTTCTCTGTTTCCCAATGACAGCATTGAAAAAAGGCTCACATTTCAATTTGAGACCACTATGATGACACACCAAATGTGTTTAATGGATCCAGGGAAAAGAGCAGGAATAGGCTTTTGTGGGCTACAGTCCAAGCTATGTCTTCCTATGGTGCGACTGCTGTCGGCATCCAAAGATTATCCAATTTGAATAAAAGCTTGGAGGTAAGGACAACAGCAGTGGTGTAGTCTACCGCAATACGGATATTGCTTATTATTGATATTTACATAGCGCATTGATGCAAATCATACTGCTGCCGTCTCATTTAGCTATTTGCGCCTTACAAATTGTGGTTGTCGATGGCTGTTCACAAATCTAGATGTGTATTTGAAACCAATAATGGTTGAATTCAAGAAGTTTAAGCTGCCTATCAATCATTGTTTTTGAAAACAGTGGACAGCTAGTGAAAAATACACTCTTGCAACAGCTGGATAGTGTGGATCCAAGCCTGTGGAATAAAAGTGAGGCTTTTATTGCTCAATCTAATTCATGCTGATAAAAATAAATCCATAGGCCTAATGGACACATGTTCAAACTCACACACTTCTGATAGACTTAAAAGGGGCAATCTTGTAGTTACTGCATCCATTTTTGGATTTAAAAACGATATATGTATTTCCATTGATTCTTGAAGAATATAACTTATAAATGCTTTTAGTTCAGCTGTGAGAACCCAAAATATAAACATGTAAACATTTATATTTCAACTCGACAACAAAATCATAAACAACAGAGTAGGGCTGGCTAATCAGTTCTTAGTTTTGCTCAGGTTAAAGAATTTGGCTAATCTATACTTCCATATTTCCAAGTCCTATTCTTGAAAATCCAGGGGTATAACATTTATTGGAATGACTGGAATTCTGATAGACTTTTTTTTCCTTTTTTTTTCACCTTTATTTAACCAGGTAGGCCAGTTGAGAACACCTTTATTTAACCAGGTAGGCCAGTTGAGAACACCTTTATTTAACCAGGTAGGCCAGTTGAGAACACCTTTATTTAACCAGGTAGGCCAGTTGAGAACATGTTCTCATTTACAATTGCGACCTGGCCAAGATAAAGTTTGACACACAACAACACAGAGTTACACATGGAATAAACAAACATACAGTCATAAATACAGTTGAAAAGTCTACATACAGTGTGTGTAAATGAGGTAAGATAAGGGAGGTAAGGCAATAAATAGGCCATAGTGTCCAAGTAATACATATATAGCAATTAAACACTGAAGTGATAGATTTGCAGAAGATGAATGTGCAAGTAGAGACACTGAGGTGCAAAGGACCAAAATAAATAAACACAGTATGGGGATGAGGTAGTTGGATGGGCTATTTACAGATGGGCTATGTACAGGTGCAGTGATCTGTGAGCTGCTCTGACAGCTGGAGCTTAACGTTAGTGAGGGAGATATGAGTCTCCAGCTTCAGTGATTTTTGCAGTTCGTTCCAGACATTGGCAGCAGAGAACTGGAAGGAAAGGCGGCCAAAGGAGAAATTGGCTTTGGGGGTAACCAGTGAGATATACCTGCTGGTGCGTGTGCTACAGGTGGGTGCTGCTATGGTGACCAGTGAGTGGAGATGAGGCAAGGCTTTACCTAGCAAAGACTTGTAGATGACCTGTGGTTTTGGCGACGAGTATGAAGCGAGGGCCAGCCAACAAGAGCGTACAGGTTTCAGTGGTGGGTAGTATATGGGGCTTTGGTGACAAAACGGATGGCACTGTGATAGACTGCATCCAATTTGTTGAGTAGAGTGTTGGAGGCTATTTTGTAAATGACATCTCCGAAGTCGAGGATCGGTAGGATAGTCAGTTTTACGAGGGTATGTTTGACAGCATGAGTGAAGGATGTTTTGTTGCGAAGTAGGGAGCCGATTCTAGATTTGATTTGGGATTGGAGATGCTTAATGTGACTCTGGAAGGAGAGTTTACAGTCTAACCAGACACCTAGGCATTTGTAGTTGTCCACATATTCTAAGTCAGAACCGTCCAGAGTAGTGATGCTGGACGGGCGGGCTGGTACGGGCAGCGATCGGTTGAAGAGAATGCATTTGGGTTTTTTAATGTTAAGATTTAATTTAGTCGTTTTAGTATATGTAGTAGATAGCGATGGGTTAGAAGAAGCCTTCATAACCAACCCATAAAGTAGAATGTAACATCCATGTATGGCCAGCCATGTAAACTTTAACATTGATTTATCCTGCAATAGATGTCGTTCAATTCTTGACATACATTTTTGTATTCTTCTAATGTCTCTTTAGGGGAAAGTAATCTAAAAGTAACGGAATGTAATCAGATTACTTTACTGAGTTTGGGTAATCCAAAAGTTACTGATTACTATTTTGGACAGGTAACTAGTACCTGTAAAGGATTACATTTAGAAAGTAACTGACCCAGTCCCGTTGATAAGAAAGCAAACACTTGTCTAATGACTCTGAGGATGAAGAAGATCATCAGCCAATCAGCAAGGACACACTCCAGTGTGTTTTATCAGCTGAAGAACTATTGATGAATTCAGGTACAAAATAAACAAGTAAATCAGTATATATCATGACCGTTAAACAAATGGGAACATTTCCATTCACAAAGAGGTGTTGTGAATTTTCAAACACATAGCTGGGAGGGCTTATTTGCAGCAAAAGTAAAGGAATCAAAACCCTAGTGTACAATTGTTTTTTTAGGAATCACCACTTTCCGTAGGTAAAACAAAGCAATGAAAAGAGAACAGTACACAACCATTGCTTCAACGGAGGCTTCAAAACATTGATATGCGTGATATTATAGAATATTTTACGACGGAAATGCAAATTTCTTAATAGTACATTTTATTTGTATAGCACTTTTAATTCCAGAGTTATCTCAAAGCGCTTTACGGGGGAAAAAATAATGATTATATAGAGTGAAGACAACATGCATTTAGATTCAAGGCAGGCTGTCACGACTTCTGCCGAAGTCGATGCCTCTCCTTGTTCGGGCGGTCGACGTCACTGGTCTTCTAGCGATCATTGATCCATTTTTCATTTCCCATTTGTTTTGTCTTGTCTTCCTACACACCTGTTTCCAATCCCATTCATTACATGTTGTGTATTTAACCCTCTGTTTCCCCTCATGTCCTTGTCAGAGATTGTTTGTTTGTTCATTTATCGTGTTGTTTGTATTGGTGTGCGACGGGTCCTCATACCCACTTTGTTTTCATTATTGTCATGGTTTTGGAGCTGTGTTTTTAAGTTATTAAACTACTCTATTTTACCAAGTTCGATTCTCCTGCGCCTGACTTCCCTGCCACCTATACACACGTCTATGACACAGGCAAAAGAGCAATAGTACTGTAGAAGAGTGCTGCTAGATATATACTGTACGATACAGTCCCCCTACAAAACTACACACAGAGACTCTACTGAGTATTTTTATTCTTGTTGGCACAGTAAAATGGCAATTGATTAATATTCCACATCTTTTGAATGAGTTATCCACATTGCGATGTGTTGAAATCCAGGCTTTTATTTTGAAGGTCTCCTCATTACCATACGAACGTAACATCATCATTTGTGTTGCTGGCAGAATAATAGTCCATGGTCAGCAAGCAAGAGCCAAACAACGAGACCAACTAGCACAGGCAGGAACCCACAGAACACAACAAAGAGAGTAGATTTCCAGATTTATGGCTGGGAACTGTCATGCCAAATAATCTCCCACGGCCAAAAAGTGTCCCCTTCTGCGTCACAATGGGATTCGATAAACTATTAGCGTCCGTTGCTAGAGTTGAAGTCGGAAGTTTACTTACACTTAGGTTGGAGTCATTAAAACTCGTTTTTCAACCACTCCACAAATGTCTTGTTAAAAAACTATAGTTTTGGTAAGTCGGTTAGGACATCAACTTTGTTCATGACACAAGTACTTTTCCCAAAAAATGTTTACAGACAGATTATTTAACTTATAATTCACTGTATCACAATTCCAGTGGGTCAGAAGTTTACATACACTATGTATGTAAAGTTGACTGTGCCTTTAAACAGCTAGGAAAATTCCAGAAAATGATGTCATGGCTTTAGAAGCTTCTGATAGGCTAATTGACATAATTTGAGTCAATTGGAGGCGTACCTGTGGATGTATTTCAAGGCATAGCTCATTAATACACCCTTTATGGTTGAATATATATGTATATATTGTAGGTATCCTAGGATACTACAATGAATAATAAACAAATAAAGACCATCAAATGATACCTTACAACTTATAATAATGAAAACCTTGTGAAACAGCTGTGAAAACCAACCTGGTAATATTTGACAGTTGTGTATTAATTTATTTTCGGATTTTTTTTGAACACTCAAATGGCAATCATGGACTAAAATACTGAATTCTGGAATATTGCTGTGTGTGTGGGAGGTTCTGCCTGTCCCTTGTTCTCAACAGGCAGCCAGTCTCTGAAGGGGGACTTGAAGAGGGAGACTGCAAAGTCCAGGCGCTGCTACTCTCTTTGTTATATATACTGAAATTACATTATTTCAGTGTAGATAAGGGAAGGGCAGGTTAAAATAAACACATTACCCACAATGCAATGTTTTTAAATCCAGGCTTTAATTTTGAAGGTCTCCTCATTACCATATAAGTAAGATCATAATTTTTGTTGCTGGTAGAATACTAGTCCATGGTTGGCAAGAAAGAGCGCAACGACGAGACGATATATATATATATATATATATATATATATATATATATATATATACACAAATACAACACCAGTCAAAAGTTTGGTGACACCTACTCATTCAAGTGTTTTTCTTTATTTTTTACTATTTTCAACATTGTAGAATTACAGTCAAAGACATTTCAAAGACATTGAAATTATTAAATAACACAAATGGAATCATGTAGTAACCAAAAAAGTGTTAAACAAATCAAAATATACGTTATATTTTAGACTCTTCAAAGAAGAAGAGACAGCTTCAATGACAGTTTTGCACACTCTTGGCATTCTCTCAACCAGCTTCACCTGGAATACATTTCCAACAGTCTTGAAGGACTTCCCACATTTTCTGAGAACTTGTTGGCTGCTTTTCCTTCACTCTGCGGTCGAAGGCATCACATCTCAATTGGGTTGAGGTTGGGTGATTGTGGAGGCCAGGCCAACTGATTCAGAACTCCATCAATCTCCTTCTTGGTCAAATAGCCCTTACACAGCCTGGAGGTGTGTTGGCTCATTGTCCTGTTAAAAAAAATTATAGAACCAGTAAGCGCAAACCAGATGGGATGGTGTATCGCCGCAGAATGCTGTGGTAGCCATGCTGGTTAAGTGTGGCGTCAAATCTAAATACATCACAGACAGTGTCACCAGTAAAGTACCCCCACACCATCACAACTCCTCCATGGAACCACACATGCGGAGATCATCCGTTCACCTCCTCTGCGTCTCACAAAGACATGGCGGTTGGAACCAAAAATCTCATATTTTGACTAATCAGACCAAAGGACAGACTTCCACCAGTCTAATGTCCATTGCTCATGTTTCTTGGCCCAAGCACGTCTCTTCTTCTTCTTGGTGTCCTTTAGTAGTGGTTTCTTTGCAGCAATTCGACCACGAAGGCCTGATTCACGCAGTCTCCTCTGAACAGTTGATGTTGAGATGTGTCAGTATCTTGAACTCCATTTATTTGGGCTGCAAATTCTGAGCCTGATAACATTAATGAACTTATCCTCTACAGCAGAGGTAACTCTGGTCTTCCTTTCCTGTGGCAGTCCTCATGAGAGACATTTTCGTCATAGATCTTGATGAATCTCTTGAAGAATCACTTGAAGAATCTTTCAAAGTTCTTGAAATGTTCCGGATTGACTGACCATGTTTTAAAGTAATGATGGACTGTCATTTCTCTTTGTGTATTCGAGCTGTTCTTGCCATAATGTGGACTTGGTATTTTACCAAATAGGTCTACCTTGTCACAACACAACTGTGTCGTGACGTTGTATTAGTTAATGTGACAACTTTTGTTCATTGAATGATTACAAGTTTCTAATTGCGTGATTATCTGAATCAAGCAATTATTAACTCATTAACCTGGGGCACCATGGGAAAACTAGTTTTTATTGAGTTTCTATTTCCCAAATGAACTCAGAATATTGATTTTACAACAGCCGCTAATTAACCAGTAACCTCTACCAATCTCGTTCTGAACGTCGTATAGCCCGGGAATCTGCACGGACCTGGGTCTCACCAATGAGTTCGTACCACGCCAATCTTAGTTGAATATTTATTTACTAAAAAGCTAAAATGATGATAAAAGATACACATAGACAAAACACATTATAGGCTATTGATTAGAACTTAGTATAAGGGCCAACACACTATGGCGCGTGTTACCCAAAATAGGAATTTCAAAGAGAGAGAGAAAAAAAGAGAAAGTACGAGAGAGAAATATACAGCTATGCCTATTCTAACCCTAGCCTTGCCCCAATATGTCGCTCTTATGGGTCAGAATATAATGATGTAATTACGTGGGGTAGACCTCCGAGAATTCTCTGCTTGGACAGGGGACCGTTCAGGGGACCGTTCTGCTGCTCGATGACGCACTTCTCCTGCGCACCTCTCTGATCGTCCTCCCGATGTCAGTGTCCTTTTGGCCTAGGAGTCTGTTCCCTCACCCTTGCTATGGAAGGGGTCTTCTGAGGACAGACAGCTCTGTAGCTCAGAGCTCACAGCATAGGAGTGAAACCTTTTAGATACCACGATTCGATGGGAGATGGAGGCTAGGTGGTTCGACTTGAATTCACCCACTTAGACACAGCTACTCATCCATAGCTTGGGTAGAAAAGGATTTCTTTGTCTTCAAACTTGTGTTGCGTTCTGGGTTCGTTGACTTTTTAGACCTTGGCTGCAGCTTGGGTCACGTGGTCTTCTCTGTAAATTCTATACTCACAGGTTTTATACCCTTGGGTCAGAAGTGGGCGTAACCGCCTTTAGGGCAATTCTCTGGGCGTACCAAGTTAGTGAGGCAAGGTCTAGATTTGACTCAAAATCAATTTTAGACAACCCACTTAACATTTCATATTTACCAAAACATTCCCTTTGATTTGGACATTTTCCACACAAAGTACAATGTGTAAACATCAAACATATACTAGGAAAACTCTTCACGTTACAATGTTTTCGTAATAACGTCATCTATTAACCTTTAATGACAAAACAAAAGTTACATACATTTTCATATTCCATCTATCGTCATGACCACCATTGTGGCTGACGGAAACCATTGTTCCAAAGTCCCTTTATTTCATGTTTAATGTTCTGAGGCTGGTTCTCCATAGTAACAGGACAAACAAATTTGTGTATGGCCTGAGATTTACCAGGGGCATGAGGGATCATAAAACCCCCACATCTTCAGACCCCTAGATCTCTCCTCCTCTGTTGGTGTTGAGAGATAATCTGTAGGGTTGTGGTCTCCTGTAACCTGACCTGGTCAGGACAGTCATGACAACTGATTGGCTCAAACACATTAAAATGGAAATAAATTCCACAAATTATCTTTTAACAAGGCACACCTGTTCAGTGAAAGGCATTCCAGGTGACTACCTCATGAAGCTGGTTGAGAGAATGGCAAGAGTTTGCAAAGCACTCATCAATGCAAAGGGTGGCTACTTTGAAGAATCTTAAATATAACATTTTAAATATATTTTGATTTGTTTACACGTTCTTTGTTACCTCATGATTCCAAATGTGTTATTTCTTAGTTTTGATGTCTTCACTATTATTCTCCAATGTAGAAAATAGTAAAACAAAGTAAAACGCTTGAATGAGTAGGTGTCCAAACTTTCGACTGGTACTGTGTGTGCGCGTGCACGTGTGCGTGCGCGTGTGTGCACGCTCTCCAGCAGGATCCCAGTGGACCTGTTAATTAGTGAATGTGCAGAGTCTGCACTGGCACATTTTAATCACCCTTATGAGTGGCACTGCTGTATTCTCGCTTTATTAAAAGCTGGAGACAGACCGACAGACCGACAGCGAGTGAGGGAGTGGGAGAGACGAGCAGCGAGGGAGACAGGCAGAAAAGCACGAAAAAAGTGTCCTCTCCTCTTCTTCTTTCCCCTCCCGTCTTCTTTTCCCTCCTTTCCTCTCCTCTCCTCTCCTCTCCTCTCCTCTCCTCTCCTCTCCTCTCCTCTCCTCTCCTCTCCTCTCCTCTCCTCTCCTCTCCTCTCCTCTCCTCTCCTCTCCTCTCCTCTCCTCTCCTCTCTCTCCACTCCTCATCTCAGCCCTGGGCCAGTGCACTGCCAGTGCTGTGCCAGTACTGTGCCAGTACTGTGCCAGTGTAGTGACAGGGTGTAAAGGAAGTTTCAGCAGCATCCCTCCATCTGGAGCTCGGCCCCACCGCTGCAGCTGTACAAGTCAAAGATTTATGATAAACCAGCTCATCTGTATGAATGAGCAAAGGTACTTATTTAGGGGGATGCGAACATCAAAGATGGGGGATTATACAGTAACACACTCTACATATACAGTACATTGGGAAAGTATTCAGATCCCTTGACTTTTTCCACATGTTTCCCCTCACCAATCTACATACAATACCCCATAATGACAAAGCAAAAACAGATTTTTTTGAAATGTTTGCAAACGTATTAAAAATTAAACATCTAAATATCACATTTACATAAGTATTCAGACCCTTTACTCAGTACTTTGTTGAAGCATCTTTGGTGAAGCACCTTTCGCTACAAGCTAGACACACCTGTATTTGGGGAGTTTCTCCCATTCTTCTCTGCAGATCCTCTCAAGCTCTATCAGGTTGGATGGGGAGCGTCGCTACACAGCTATTTTCATGTCTCTCCAGAGATGTTTGATCGGGTTCAAGATCGGGTTTTGGCTAGGCCAGTCAAGGACATTCAGAGACTTGTCCCGAAGCCACTCCTGTGTTGTGTTGGCTGTGTGCTTAGGGTCGTTGTCTAGTTGGAAGTTGAACCTGGAGCAGGTTTTCATCAAGGATCTATCTGTACTTTGCTCTGTTCATCTTTCCCTCAATCCTGCCTAGTCTCACAGTCCCTGCCGCTGAAAAAACATCCCCACAGCACGACGCTGACTACACTATGCTTCACCGTAGGGATGGTGCCAGGTTTCCTCCAGAAGTGACGCTTGGCATTCAGGCCAGAGAATCTTGTTTCTCATGGTCTTAGTCCGTTAGGTGCCTTTTGGCAAACCCTTAGTGGGCTGTCATGTGCCTTTTACTGAGAAGTGGCTTCCATCTTTCCACTCTACCATAAAGGCCATATTGGTGGAGCTCTGTCAGTGACCATTGGGTTCTTGGTCACCTCCTTGACCAAGGCCCTTCTCATCTGATTACTCAAATTGGCCTGGCGGTCAGCTCTAGGAAGAGTCTTGGTGGTATAATAATGGAGGCCACTGTGTTCTTTGGGACCTTCAATGCTGCAGAAATCTTTTAGTACCCTTCCCCAGATCTGTGCCTCGACACAATCCTGTCTCGAACCTCTTCGGACAATTCCTTCAACCTCATGGCTCGGTGTTTGCTCTGACATACACTGTCAACTGTGGAACCACATATAGACAGTTGTGTGCCTATCCAAATCATGTCCAATCAATTGAAATTGACTCCAAGTTGTAGAAACATCTCAAGGATGACCAATGGAAACAGGATGCACCAATTGAAAGTCTCATAGCAAAGGGTCTGAATACTTATGTAAATAAGTACATTTGCAAAAAAAAAATGTAAACCTGTTTTTGCTTTGTCATTATGGAGTATTATGATGTCATTATGGGGTATTATGATGTCATTATGGGGTATTGTGTGTAGATTGATGGAGAAAAAAATATATTTAATCAATTTTACAGTAAGGCTGTAACGTAACAAAATGTGAAAAAAGTCAAGGGGTCTGAATACTTTCCCAATGCACTGTATAATAGAGATGTAGAGATTTGAGTGGAGTGTTTGTTTTTGCTGTGTCTTCAGTCCTGTAGCTTTTTCATAAAAAAATATGCAATATAATCTACATTTGCTACACCTCTATTATCCCTGAATGGTGACGGTTGATCTCATATTTTTTTACATGTATATCAACCTCATACAGCTTAAGAAGATAAAAGTAGTCATGAATTTAAATGAGATCACATGAATACTATTTACTTAAATAGACCAGTGGAGGTTCCTCAGAGGAGGAAGGGGAGGACCATCCTTCTCAATTAATTTCATTTTTTTCTTAATTACAATATTTTTTTGATAAAACTATACTAAATATAATCACACAAAACAATTGATTAAAACACACTATTTTGCAATGAAGGTCTACAGTAGCCTCAACAGCATTCTGTAGGGTAGCAACATGCTGTAGCTGCAGGACAGCTAGCTTCGGTCCTCCTCTGGTTACATTGAATTCAAAAACCTAGGAGGCTCATGGAGCTCACCCCCTTCCATAAGTAATTTACACAGTAATTATGACAACTTCCAGCAGAGAACAATTGAGATGTGTAGTCCAAAGGAAGCAATGAGTGGATCCGATCCTGGTTAAACTTGCGACTAGGCTACAAAGCACACTTTTAAATACAACAAAACAAACAGAGTAAAGACGCTTCAGAACTGAGGGTTGACCATATCCTCATTTGAGTCTCTATCACAACCCCACTTCTGTGCAGCTGATGCTGGCTATTTAATTGGGGATTAAAGGGGAAGCGCCATATTGGAAGGAGAAACACTGAGACGGTTCAGACAAATTCAGGGCCGTCACAAACTGCTTAGTGACGATACACTATAAAGTTACTGCATGATTGTAGTGGGTTTACTAACAAGTTAATTCTATTAGCTATGTTGACTATGACGTTACTTCAGCTAATATGCTGACAACAATGTAAGCTGTCTGTAGCGGTTATGATGTGGTTTGGCTTGGAAAGATTTTAACACCTGGTCACATATAGCTGATGTGTTGTGCATTGAAGTCCACAAGTGAAGGGACAATGTAAGAGGAGGAGTGCACATAGATGCGAGAAGGAATACGACGTGGCTGCTATGAAAGTGAACTGTGTATACGCGTGATCAGGGGTGTATTCATGCTGCCGATTCTGTTGAAAAATGTTTCTTAAACGGAAGCAAACGGAACAAAACGGGGATAAACAAACCTAAATTTGTCCAATAGAAACTCTCATTTGCAACTGCTGGACTAATGATTACACTCTTACATCTGTCACCTCAAAGTTTTCTCTCGTCCTGAGCTGTTTGTATGTGGCTGCTATGAAAGTGAACTCTGTTTGTGCGTGATCAAGGGTTTATTCATTGCACCGATTTCCTTTGAATTTTTTTTTTAAACAGAAGCAAACAAATAGAAACTCTGTTAAAAACTGTTAGACTAATGATTACACCCTAGATCAGCTAGATGCAGGCAAGAGTGTGCAAGGCGGTATTTAAGCCTTCTGCCAATATCAGATATGTCTATGTCCTGGGAAGTTTTCATGTTACTTACAACCTCATGCTAATAGCATTAGCCTATGTTAGCCCAACAGTCCAGTGGAAAGGACACCCGAAATCCCGAAAAAGTTTTAATGTGTCACGGTCACCTTGATTGCTCAAAATTCTCTTGATCTGTGAACCTACGTTGGAAACTTTCATTCATAGGCTAGGTTGTAGCAACCTCATGATAGGTACAGGGGAAAATGTTGTATCATGTGGTGAATGGAATATGACTGGGTGAATGGAATATGAATGACAGTCATCCCAATATGCTGTAATAGAAATAAGGCCATGCTTATGAAAAAAATAATTGTCCTCCCTCATCTTAAATGGCACTGACCATCACTGAAATAGACATATACATATCAGTGTTTAAAAGCACAGTTTTACGACCGACTGCCAACTAGGGCATAAAGTGGCTTCGTCTCTTCGTCCTACAAAGTCATCAGGATTTATATTTGTTTCCTGGAGTCAGCGAGCATCGTGGTGAAATTTCTGTCTCCCGGACACTAAGTGGAGGGGGGGAGTAATTAGTGAGATGGACCGCTCTGTTTCCTGTTTGAGCGTGTTTGGAGAGTGTTCTGAAGGCAGGAGAGGACAGAACAACTTCAGACTCAGACTAACAGTGACTTTCACACACTGTTCAAGGGTAACCCCACAAAAAAAAATTGCCCTCAGAAGAATCCTCCCTTAAAGTGTCCAACTCAGTCAGATTAATTAACTGAAATGTGCTGTAGTGTTAAGAAGGATTTAATTCAGTTAGGCATTTACATTTTTGTAATTTAGCATGCGCTCTTATCCAGAGCAACTTACAGTAGTGTGTGCATACATTTACATACTTTTTGGACCAAATACAACCTTCAGGAAACAAAATTGCTTCAGTGAAGAGTAATAATTACTTTTCATAATATTCCTATTCTTTGTCCCAGGGGCATCTACACTGAAGAAAAGTACAGTATGTCGGGACTAAATCAAATCAAATCAAATCTGACTAGGGTATAATATGAGACAAACCATGTAATGTCCTCTCTCCCTGTCCACTCAGGCTGGTATGATGGTGGACGCCCTTCTGAAGGAGCTGACCTCCCACCATGTCCGTCATCTTCATCTGAGCCATCTCCGTGGACAAGCAGGAAGTGAGTAAAGTCTACCAGTGTCCCGTCTAGAAGACCAGACAGAGGAACCACACTCTTAGAATAAACGGTTCCAAAAGGGTTCGTCGGCTGTCCCCATAGGAGAACCCTTTTTGGTTCTGTGTAGAAAGGGTTCTACATGGAACCCAAAAGGGTTGTACCTGCAATCAAAACGGGTTCTTAAAAGGGTTCTTCTATGGGGACAGCCGACGAACCCTTTAAGATTCTAAATAGCACCTTTATTTCTGAGTACGCCTACATATGGACCTTTAACCTCAAGACCAAAGAGAACCCCTCCAAGTGGACCCTAGCTGGAGTGGCTCTGCTACTGCAGATTTTAATGCAAAATGTATCTTATATTTAAAAAAGATATAGTTTTGTAGATCCACAGTTCTAAACATACTGTGACGTTTCAATCAGAAGCCTTCGTCAGACATAATCTTTCCAGCCAGTTTCAGGATGTGGTTGAGTTGACTGACCTGTTTTTCTTAGCACATAAACATTAACCCAACTAGCTAACTGTACAGCACACTTCTCAGAAAGTCTTTATATATTTTTTGTTGTTGTTACTATTTGAGTTCTAGTTTGATCTCACCTGTCGAAATGAGGACATTTTACTGTCGAAATGAGGAAAGTGAGAATTGTGAAAATAAATATAGATCTAAATCCTAAATGTAAATGTATCTAAATCCTATCCTACGTGCCTGAAGATAAACCCTGCACCAAATACATATCTTTGTCCTGTAATAATTCAATCAATATAATCATGTATTAAAAACATGTTATAGGCCAACTCTGGCTCTCTCATATTGTAGTCTCTTATTTTTTTAAACAGCACTTTTGTAGAATAAAGACGTTCATATTTAACAATTTAAGAGTGCAGTGAGGTGTTTGGTGTTCACTGCTTCCCCCCCCCCCCCCCCCATTTCCAACATCTGCTCTACTCTGCTGTCGCTCCCTCTACCTCACTTTTCCAGTTTCAAAGCCATCGGTCTTTTCTTCCAACACAGGCTTCGTCTCTCCTCTTCCCTCCACTTCCATCCTTTCTTCTCCACCTCCCTCCTCTCTCTGAGTTTAAAGAGCTTCCCCAACTATAAAGCTCATTCTGCAGTCTTACAGATACTGTATACCCTTCCATTGCACCCAGGCGTGTACAGACTACACACGCACGCACACACGCACACACGCATAAAAGGGTAATATATGAAGGTCCAGAGAAGAACAGAGGAGGGATGCATTATGTGGAGGTGGTGTATAAGTTCTGATGCCTCAGCTGGGATATTTCTCTCAATTCAATGGGATTTATTGGCATGGGAAGCAAATGTTTGCATTACCAAAGCAAGTGAAATTGATCATTTAAAAAAAATACTTAAATAATCAATCACAAATGAACAGTAAACATTACACTCACAAGTTTCTCTCTCTCTGTCCCCTCTCTGTCTCTCTCTCTCTCTCTCTCTCTCTCATTAGCTCTGTCTCCCTGCTGTCCTCATTATCCAGGTATTGGAGGGCCTTAACAATGCACCCTGAGACAGAGAGACATGAGGAGGGGGTGTGAAGAGGGGGAGGGAAATGAAGAAGAAAGCAATGATACAGGGGGAGGCAATCTATGTAGAACTACAAATGACATATTCAGGTAGTGGTATAAAAATACAGTAGATTGTGCCTTTGCCTTTGTGGCGCGTACCGGTATACACGGCACAGATGGTGCGTGGGACACAGGAGAAATGATTACCCTCTTTTAAGCTTAGAAGAAATATTTCAGAGTGCTTTTGAAGCACTGAGCTTTTGTAGACTTTTTCCATGAGAGAACATAGTACCGTGTACAGTGTGAGATGAAGTAGGATTTGAACTTCTCTTTGGACCAAAGGGAAAGTACACACCTACCTGCCCTCAAACAAGACTTCATGTACAGCATAATAACCTATAGTAACTCATGAATTATAGCTCCTGAAATGGTAAGGATGGGTTTCCGCAGCTGCGGATTACAAACCATAAGTCTTTAAAGGACAAAAACAACATGGGCAATCACATTTCAATATTTATGGGTAATAGGGAGAGCTTCTGGCATGGAACTGTGTGGGTTTGGTTGGGGAAAAATCTATCAAAAGGGGATCCTGCTCAGAATGCCAAAGAAGGTAGCTTTAATCATCTTCTTAGCAAGACATCAGTCGGTTGCTAGGTTACAAGTCAGTCCTGAGAAACTGTTAATGTGAAACGCTTGTAATGGTTTGCTGTGTATAATATGAAAGCACGCAGCATACTAATTTTGAGGAAATGGCTGCAGTTCTTTACTTGCCTTTGGTAATGACAGGGATCATATGTTCTACTCCCTAGATCTATTTGTCCCTTGACCCAGGGCCTTTTACAATCATTCATACATTATCTTGAGACATGCAGAATGTAATCAGGAGTTGAAAGTTACCTCCTCCAGCACTACATCCTCACAATCAGACAATGTAGTAGCAGGTAATGAAGAATCAAAGTTAATGTGTACCCCAATAATACCGCAAGCATTGTTGTCACCTTTTCAACTTTCAAAAACCAGACCGTTTCCCCTCACTCACCTCCGTATTATCCCTACGACGTTAGAAGTTCATCAAAACCGGTGTCAGAAATATGTTTTTCTGGAAAAGAGCTCTGCTAAATGTCTAAAATATAATTGTAAATATTGACTCTCAAATGAAATAATACCATGCTATTGTTTGAGGAGAGTGCACAATTTTGAACATGAAAAGTTATAAAAAAAAACAAATTAGGCACATTTGGGCAGTCTGATACAAAATGCTGAAATGCAATGTTTCATTGGATCAGTCTAAAACGTTGCACATACACTGTTGCCACCTTGTGGCCAATATGTAAATTGCACCTGTGCTGGAATAATACATTATAGCGGTTGTTTTTTTCTTTGTATTATCTTTTACCAGTTCTATTGTGTTATATTCTCCTACATTCCATATACATTTCCACAAAACTCAAAGTGTTTCCTTTCAAATGGTACCAAGAATATACATATCCTTGCTTCAGGGCCTGAGCTACAGGCGGTTAGATTTGGGTATGTCATTTTAGATGAACATTTAAAAAAAGGGGCAGATCCTTTTAATGCAGTTCCACCTCCAACACCCCCAAATCAACATTATGCAGATGTCAATCTGATTGAATCCAGCCCTTAAACCGTGTTCAAATTAGCAGTTTGAAGTGAATCAAATCAAATTTTGCGGCTTATCTGGTTCGAACCTGTTCATTTTCCTACAGCCTGAAAAGCCAAAAAGCACATGGAATTGGATATTTCAAGCCACATTTCAAAACACCTTCGTTGGTGGTTTGATGTCAGATAGAAATCTGATTCCTGGCCATGTGACATGTGTGAACGGTCAAATTAGACTTATTTGGTGTAACGGCTGTCTTCCTCCCCCGGCGAGTAGTAAGGATTGGAGGACCAATGCGCAGCGTGGTACGTGTTCATACTCTTTATTAAAACAAGCGAACACTGAAACAAAACAATAAACGACACGTGAAAGATCCAACCGAAACAGTTCCGTGTGGAACACACAGACACAGAAAATACACACCCACGAAACACAGGTGGGAAAAGGCTACCTAGGTATGATTCTCAATCAGAGACAACTAACGACACCTGCCTCTGATTGAGAACCATACCAGGCCAAACGTAAACACAACATTGAAACGGAACATAGACAACCCACCCAACTCACGCCCTGACCATACTAAAACAAAGACAAATCAAAAGAACTAAGGTCAGAACGTGACAGTACTCCCCCCAAAGGTGCGGACTCCGTTTTTGGCCACAAAACCTGAACCTATAGGGGAGGGTCTGGGTGGGTGTCTGTCCGCGGTGGCGGCTCTGGCGCGGGACGTGGACCCAACTCCACCATAGTCTTTGTCCGCCTCCTCAACCGCATACATGGCCTCTTTCGAGCGGCGACCCTCGCCGCCGACCTCGGACTGGGGTCCCGAATGGACAGGAGATTCCGGCAGCGCCGGAGTGAAGGACGACTCCGGCAGCACCGGAGTGACGAGTTATTCCAGCAGCTCCTGACTGACGGTCGGCTCTGGCCGCTCCTGGCTGACGGACGGCTCCGGCAGCTCCTGGCTGACGGGCGGCTCTGGTACCTCCTGACTGACAAGCGGCTCTGGCACCTCCTGACTGACAGGCGACTCTGGCAGCTCCGGACAGACGGGCGACTCTGGCAGCTCCGGACAGACGGGCGACTCTGGCAGCTCCGGACAGACGGGCGACTCTGAAGCTCACGACAGACGGGCCACTCTGGCAGCTCAGGACAGACGGGCGACTCTGGCAGCTGAGGACAGACGGGCGACTCTGGCAGCTGAGGACAGATGGGCGACTCTGGCAGCTCAGGACAGACGGGAGACTCTGGCAGCTCAGGACAGACGGGAGACTCTGGTAGCTCAGGACAAACGTGAGACTCTGGCAGCGCTGGGCAGAAGGAAGTCTCTGGCAGTGCTGGACAGGCGGGAGCACCTGTAGGGAGGAGACGGAGAGACAGCCTGGTACAGGGGGCTGCCACCGGAGGGCTGGTATGTGGAGGTGGCACCGGATAGACCGGACCGTGAAGGCGCACTGGAGGTCTCAAGCACCGAGCCTGCCCAACCCTACCTGGCTGAATGCTCCCCGTAGCCAGGCCAGTGCGGCGAACCGGGGACACCATGCGTAGGGCTGGTGTCATGTACCCCGGCCCGAGGAGACGCACTGGAGACCAGATGCGTTGAGCCGGCTTCATGGCACCTGGCTCGATGCCCAACCTAGCCCTGCCGATACGAGGCGCTGCTATGTACCGCACCGGGCTATGCCTGCGCACCGGGGACACCGTGCACCTCACGGCATAACACGGTGCCTGCCCGGTCCCTCTCTCTCCACGGTAAGCACGGGGAATTGGCGCAGGTCTCCTACCTGACTCCACGTGTCCCCCCCCAATACATTTTTGGGGCTGCCTCTCGGGCTTCCAGCCGCGCTGCCGTGCTGCCTCCTCATACCTCCGCCTCTCGGCTTTCGCTGCCTCCAGCTCAGCTTTGGGGCAGCGATATTCTCCAGCCTGTGCCCAGGGTTCCTTGCCGTCCAGAATCTCCTCCCATGACCAGGAGTCCTGAGATCGCTGCTGCTACCCGTAACCACGCTGCTTGGTCCTTTGGTGGTGGGTGTTTCTGTAACGGCTGTCTTCCTCCTCCACCGACGAGGAACGTGACATTTGGCATATAGTGTTGCTTGCTAGCTACTCTGTTGACAGTTCTACAAGAACATGTGGTAGCCAAATAGCTTGTTAATTGTTTACAAACAAATGAGTGAAAATGCTGGAACGAGAAACAGCTAGCTAGCAAGATAGTTGACTGATGTGGCCAAAAAGGACTAGTTTTGAAAGTTGGATCATCTTGTCCTTTGAGGCTTTAAAATTGTTCTAACACTATGATTTAGAACATTCAAACTGAGACTGGGAAACGTCCATGGCAAGCGTTGTTATCACCTTAGTTTGATACATAACTTCTGAGTGATAGGAAGCACACGCACACCCACCAATCAGCCTACGCCACTGTGCGCACACCCATCGTTACTATGACAACTAGCATAGCCATGTCAGCAAATGACTGCTGTCTGAATTACACACAAATTTGAACAGTCAGTATTCCAAAACAGATTTGAAAAACAACACTGATTTGAGCATTAAGGCCTGCAGTGTGAACAAGGCGTTGGTGTGGTTGCTCGCTGGGCTCAGACCTCGGGTAATTAACTCTGACGGAGTTGATGAGCTACTAATTAAATGTGCATCTGGATCTGGCGTCTGTCATAAAACAAACGTCTGTTAGCTGTCTCTCCAATTGGAGGATTATCAAGAGTGAGAGATATTGATTCTGGAACCTTGTTTTTGAGGGAGATACGGTTGGAATGAAGGATTTAAAAGCAACATTTTCATCGTAGAAGCGATCTATTAAAAATAACATTCCATGTTTATTCCCCAGGTATTTTTCAGTTGATGGCAGTTCCTATTTTTTCCTCAAAGAATATGGACTTGAATATTTGGCCTGTTCACATGGACACTTCAAGCCTGTTTATTGTAGAGAATAAACATTTTAAATCTTGCTATCATCATCGTATCGCTGTGTATTGAGTTTTAGCTAAGATCCCCACTAAGATGCCAATACGATATGTCAGATCAGAGCCAAAGTAGATGTCAGTCCCTCTCTGGGAGTGGAGATCCCGTCAGCTCAACCTTTATTGACTAGTTTGCAGATGGATTAGAGGTAAAAAAATAAAAAATAAAAACTGCAGCAAAGATCCTTCTGAAAGCAGTATTACACAGATATCCACAACATAGATTGGCATAGGCCTGCAGGTCTTCATAGAGGTGTGTGAAGGAGAGCGGGAACATTTAAAGGATTTCATTACTAAACTAATAGAATTACATGGTCAAAATGCTAACTCAACAAATACTTTTACTTGGAATATGTGAAATATGGAGATCTATGTGTTTCTCACTCATATCCTTCATTGGTTATCATATTTACTGTGTGGGTTGAGGAGAGGAAGGTGTCAGTTTGTTGTAGGACATGTGAGCGTTTCCGTGGATTGCAGCCCAAACTGGTCTCCTTCTTTGCCCTTCAAATGACAATAATGACAATGACAATAATTCTCTCTGAGGACAGAACAGGAACGACAAAGGAACATGGACAAATGGAAAAGCAACGACAGCTTAAACTAAATATTTCAAGAACATAAAAGTCCTCTGTCTGCTCTCAACCTTGTCAGCATTAAAACTGGAGTGAAAGAATGAGAAGTATTGTATTGTGGAACGAGACAGACACTGCGTTTTCACATGTGGAGACAGTTTGAAAGCTCTTGATTATTTTACAGAAAGCCTTGTAGTTGGCCCGATTCCCTTTTCTCACAGTGGAGATACCTTCGGTCCCTGTACCCGCCCGCCTGGCCTTCTTAGGTCTACCTTTTCCAGCTGACTCTCCCATCCATAGATTCCCTTTGATTGGAGCGTCATATTTTCATCTAAATGCTGATGGGTTAAGGGGTGTCAAACTCATTCCACGGAGGGCCGAGTGTCTGAGGGTTTTCACTCCTCCCTTTTACTTGATTGATGAATTAAGGTCACTAATTAGTAAGGAACTCCCCACACCTGGTTGCTGTGGGCTTAAATGAAAAGAAAAATCACAATCCTGCAGACGCTAGGCCCTCCGTGGAATGAGTTTGACATCCCTGGGTTAGAGGATCGGGTGCAAATTGAAAATATTTTGTATTTGTGGGGGCCGCTTTGTTTGCTGTGAGAATTGGCCTTCGCATCCACAGGAGTTCAATGAATTTCAACAAGGTCTGAAATAGATCTGAAATAGCATTAAAGTTAGAGATATTAATTCAGATGCTAGTGGTAAAGTACTCCGGTTGCCTGCGTCTTGTGGCACATTTCTTATCGCGGTAAGGCTGTCATGTAAAGCTGCCTGTCAGGGTGACATACTGTATGACAGGGATAAGTGTGACCCCTGCTGAGAAAAACAAGGTCACAGTTGTCAGGGTGACATACTGTATGATAGGGATAAGTGTGACCCCTGCTGAGAAAAACAAGGTCACAGTTGTCAGGGTGACATACTGTATGATAGGGATAAGTGTGACCCCTGCTGAGAAAAACAAGGTCACAGTTGTCAGGGTGACATACTGTATGATAGGGATAAGTGTGACCCCTGCTGAGAAAAACAAGGTCACAGTTGTCAGGGTGACATACTGTATGATAGGGATAAGTGTGACCCCTGCTGAGAAAAACAAGGTCACAGTTGTCAGGGTGACATACTGTATGATAGGGATAAGTGTGACCCCTGCTGAGAAAAACAAGGTCACAGTTGTCAGGGTGACATACTGTATGATAGGGATAAGTGTGACCCCTGCTGAGAAAAACAAGGTCACAGTTGTCAGGGTGACATACTGTATGATAGGGATAAGTGTGACCCCTGCTGAGAAAAACAAGGTCACAGTTGTCAGGGTGACATACTGTATGATAGGGATAAGTGTGACCCCTGCTGAGAAAAACAAGGTCACAGTTGTCAGGGTGACATACTGTATGATAGGGATAAGTGTGACCCCTGCTGAGAAAAACAAGGTCACAGTTGTCAGGGTGACATACTGTATGATAGGGATAAGTGTGACCCCTGCTGAGAAAAACAAGGTCACAGTTGTCGTGAGAAAAAACGTTATCCTATAATTTGCGTTCCCTTTAATATATAAAATATCACTTGATTGAACATGTACAGGCAAGGAAGCTTTCTTGCCTTCCTTATAAAGTGTCCAAAAACCCCACCTTCAACTCTCACTCACTGCCCTTTCAAACTCATGCAGGTATGGATGAGTCATATGTCAGCTGTACCATTTAACTATATAATAACATACAGCATATCATTTTTCACACACGTCAACCACCAGAGCACAAATATAGTTGTTCCAGAATAGTGTTGCCTGTTTAAAAAAATATGGATGGTTTATTTTGACCCTACTGCAACAACAATTATAATCAGTCACCATGTTGTCCAGCTTCTCATAGAAGTCAATGGAACACATTCTACATCCAAATATGAACAGTGGTATATATTTTTTTAATGAACAACACATTCATTCACATTCATTCTCATTCATTCACATTCATTCTCTTTCTTTCACATTCATTCTCAATCTACAAACATAGTTATAGTATTCATTTATCCTGTCAAATGCTTGGTTAAGTGGGTTTTCTAGTCTGAACTTATCACGAAACAGTGGTGGTTTACAACTTGTTCAGAATCTACTGAAAACATTAGACAGCCTAATACAAAAGCCAACTGGTACAGACTGGTCCATATTACTGCCTTTAGAATTATAGCTTATTTACAATCATCTACGAACTAGCCATCAGCGACCAAACTTATGAAACAACTGAACAGAAACACAAAATCTCATTAATTGATTGTGCTTTTTAAAACCACTTTTTAAAACCACTTCTTCATTTTTAGAAATGGAACACTTGTCTAACATTGGTTTTGATTGATAGCTATGAGTAAGACTGGAGTTACAAACGGTCGTTTTTTACATTTATATATTTATAAAGTTATTACAGGGTCATCCTGGTTCCATCACCTGTGGTTGTGTTGTGTCTCTCAACAACAGAAGTTGTGGAGACATTGATCGGATCAGTCCTGGCGTTTTACCAATGCAGTAGAAGTTTCTAGAATATGAGATGTGTTGGCTGCCTGAGCCTCTCTATTCTCAAATAGCCCATGTCCCCTCATATGAATCACACCCAGATTGTGGTGGACAAGGGGAGCTGGTGCTTAGGGCGTAACAGGAACAACAGTAGAGTAGTTTGCCAATTTCACAGCACACTACCACAGCTGACTCAGTCTTAGTGGGGTTTGTGTCTACTGAAGAACTCTAGTCTCTTACAGTACAGTACCACTCTTCGATCTGGTGAAGTCTGAAAATGCAAAAAAATGTGAGTGTACCTTTTGTTTGACTTAAAATCATACAATTATCGTCCTGTTATAGTCGGCAGTCTTTTCCCATCCCTTTCCCCCCCACACACACATACTCCCCCAACACAAAGGGTCGTTGGTTTGATTCCCGCTGGGGCCACCCATACATAAAAATGTATGCACACAGTAAGTCACTGGATAAAAGTGTCTGTTAAAAGGCGCATGTATAAACTAGCGATGAGATGTTAGTATTCTCTGCTGACTCACTCCCAAGCTACCTGTTAGCATGCTAGCTAGCGTTAAACAGTCACTTCGGTCTTGCTGCCTGTGCGGTAGTGCTGCTGGGGGATGTAGTGGAGCTGCTCCACAGTGTGGGTCCTTCTGGAGGCAAACTGCTGTCTCTTATTAGTCGTGTGGTTCATGGCTAGCGTGTTGGAGTGCCCCGCTGCTCCTGCTCCTCCTGCCGCCCCTGCGTTGCTCGAGGCGCTGGGATGGGGGTGCATTTTTGTCATCTTGTAGTGGTCCATGAGCGGTGTCGTGGGCATGAACACATCCGGGTGCGAGATGGCGTGCGACATCGACTTGTCGTTGTTGCCCCGGAAACCGCCGGACGCGCGCTTCAGTGACATCATCATTTTGTCCGGCGAGATCAAAGGATCCTGGGAGTACAGGCGATCTTGGGAGTAGAGGCGGTCTTGGGAGTACAGGCGGTCTTGGGAGAAATGGCGGTCTTTCGGGTACATGTGGTCTTGAGATTGTAACAGCCTGTCCTTGGAGTACATGCGGTCCTTGGAGTACAGCCGGTCCTGGGACATCAGGCGTTCCTGGGACCTCAGCCTCTCGGCAGACAGTAGCTGCTCATCAGACAGGATACGTCCTCCTTGCCGAGTCATCCCTATGCCCTGGTAGTCTGGCTGGGGTTCTCTGTTTGGGGACAGGACCCGGTCCTGGGACATGGCCCTCTGGACACGAGGAGGCCTCTGTCTCCTGGGGGCCTGCTGCGCCTGGGGCTGCTGGGGTGGGGCCTGGGACACCTGGGGCTGGGGGGGCTGGCTCTGGAGCTGCTGCTGCTGGAGGAAGGGGTGAAGATAGTCAACTGTTGATGTATTCAACGTCTTCGGACTTTTGCAACTGCGTTAACTAAACAGCACCACTGCGTAAATAGACTGCATCTCCATATAAATACGTACACTATTCGCTGTTTTTGTATTTTTTAATTGAATACAGTAGATTACCGTATAATGTACAGTAAAATACTATACATTTGTTTTAAAGCACATTGTAAGACCTTTCTGTAATTTCAACAGTAAAACACTGTAGCATGTACAGTAAAATACTATACATTTATTTTAAAGCACATTGTAAGACCTTTCTGTAATTCCTACAGTAAAACACTGTAGCATGCACAGTAAAATACTTTAAATCTGTTTTACAGTATTAATTATGGGAAAATTGGGAGCGGGGAAAGAGTCTCTGTCTCATGAACATATTTTAATGCCTTGTAAGATGCTATATTTGTTGCAACCGTTAGTTAGTGTGCTGTACCAACTGAAGTGATATGTGGTAGTGTTTCCCTAATAATTACGTTTATATGGGGGACAGATCAGAGTGGCAGCAAGTCTCAACCCTTTAATGGTGGAATGTTTAGTCATGTCCTTTTGCTCTGAAGTCGATATAGAAGTCTTTGTTAAAGTGCAAGTGATGTAAAACACAAAATATTAGTTGGTGTAGTGTAATATATAATTAAACATTCACTATTAGCAATTACTGATTTTATTTTCAATCCAATTCAATGATTCAACAAACAATTCAACGAACAATTCAACGAAAGTACTGTATTGCTGGTTTGCTATATATTTACTTCAGCGTACTGTAAGTATTGGGGCATTAACATATTTTAAAGCGTGCTTTGTAAGTGGCTATATTTCTTGTACCCGTTAGTGAGAAAGCTGTACCAATTGAACTGATATGTGGTGGTAGTTCCCTAGCAATGACATGTTCAGTATATAGGGAACAGATCAGAGTGATAGTGGGTCTTCAGCCTTTTAATGGTTGAATATTTACCCATGTCCATATTACCTGTTCTGTCCTGTAATCACATCCAGTTTGGAAGCCTTTGTTCAGGCCTCTAGAAGTGCAAGTGATGTAAAACACCTAGTATTCATTAATATGCTGTAATATGCTAATTCTTACCGCCAACCTGCTTGCTCTAATCCTTTGCAATTACAGTAAAATACTGTATAAATAATTTTCTTGTGATTTAATATTCACTTTTACTGTGTTTCATTGCTCTGGCATTAAGTTAATGTGAATATCTCAGTATTGTATTGGCACTATACAGAGATGGTCAGAGATTTATCGTAAGATATCTTGTTGTAATTACAATTATTTTGAAGACCAATGTATCCCTAACTACAGTAACATTGTCAGTAACGACTACAGATACATTTTATTTACTATGACTGTGATTCGTTTTTTCTTTATCAACCTTGGTGGAATGTAAGTTGCTAAGGACAACGGCACCTGCTAAATGTCCAAAATGTAAAAATGAAAACTTGCAAAGAACACTGGGTAATATGCCGCTGCGTGGGTAATTCCAGTAATATACTGGAAATTAGATTATTGTAACATTTTTGGTACTGTAACATGGATTAACATCAAATATATTACCGTAGCTGTACTGTAAAATACATTACAGTAACTTACTGGCCAATTGCTGCCAGTGAGTTATTGTATATTTTACAGGAAATGTTTTACAATGTAGATGCCGTACCTGTTCCTGGTTCATTTTAATGACGTGTAAGGGCAGGGTGCTTCTGGCTGCCAGGTCAGGGAGGTGACGCTTGCGGGTGTAGTAGTCGTCGACATCTTTATCCGCTGAGGAGAGACAGCAAGACGAAAGACAGAGAACAGGTGGATTAGGAGAGAGAAAGAGGAAGGGAGAAGGTAAAGAGAGAGTAGGAGGAAAAGAGAGAAAAATGAAAAACAAAAGAGAAGAATAAAGGGTTGCTCAGAGAATAGAGGGACTGAAGGTTGCTCAGAGAATAGAGGGACTGAAGGTTGCTCAGAGAACAGAGGGTCTGAAGGTTGCTCAGAGAATAGAGGGACTGAAGGTTGCTCAGAGAATAGAGGGACTGAAGGTTGCTCAGAGAACAGAGGGTCTGAAGGTTGCTCAGAGAATAGAGGGACTGAAGGTTGCTCAGAGAATAGAGGGACTGAAGGTTGCTCAGAGAATAGAGGGACTGAAGGTTGCTCAGAGAATAGAGGGACTGAAGGTTGCTCAGAGAATAGAGGGACTGAAGGTTGCTCAGAGAATAGAGGGTCTGAAGGTTGCTCAGATAATGGAGGGACTGAAGGTTGCTCAGAGAATAGAGGGACTGAAGGTTGCTCAGAGAATAGATGGACTGAAGGTTGCTCAGAGAATAGAGGGACTGGAGGTTGCTCAGAGAATAGAGGGACTGAAGGTTGCTCAGAGAATAGAGGGACTGAAGGTTGCTCAGAGAATAGAGGGACTGAAGGTTGCTCAGAGAATAAAGGGACTGAAGGTTGCTCAGAGAATAGAGGGACTGGAGGTTGCTCAGAGAATAGAGGGACTGAAGGTTGCTCAGAGAATAGAGGGACTGAAGGTTGCTCAGATAATAGAGGGTCTGAAGGTTGCTCAGAGAATAGAGGGACTGAAGGTTGCTCAGAGAATAGAGGGACTGAAGGTTGCTCAGAGAATAGAGGGACTGAAGGTTGCTCAGAGAATAGAGGGACTGAAGGTTGCTCAGAGAATAGAGGGACTGAAGTTTGCTCAGAGAACAGAGGGACTGGAGGTTGCTCAGAGAATAGAGGGACTGAAGGTTGCTCAGAGAATAGAGGGACTGGAGGTTGCTCAGAGAATAGAGGGACTGAAGGTTGCTCAGAGAATAGAGGGACTGAAGGTTGCTCAGAGAATAGAGGGACTGGAGGTTGCTCAGAGAATAGAGGGACTGGAGGTTGCTCAGAGAATAGAGGGACTGGAGATGCTCAGAGAACAGAGGGACTGAAGAGTCAGAGGATATTAAATGTGATGTACAACCTTTCTAGAATCTCGGCCCCATCTGTGATTCTACCAGTGTTTCTGGCTGAGGGCATGAACTTTCCAAAGGTTGTGTAAAAGTCTGTAAACAAACAGTGTCATACAGCATGCACCAGACAGAAATGTCATACACAAAGAGGATGCCATTCATGTGAAAATAATTTTAAATGACACCAAAAGTTCTTAAGATGAAAATGCTGCATGTTCATACATTATCAAACAGAACACGGATAGTGGTTGTGAACAAGAACAGGTCAGGAAATACACTACATGACCAAAAGTATGTGGACACCTGCTGCTATAACAGCCTCAACTCTTTTGGGAAAGCTTTCCACTAGATGTTGGAACATTGCTGCGCAGGCCAGTCGAGTTCTTCCCCACTGATCTCAACAAACCATTCCTGTATGGACCTCGCTTTGTGTACGGGGGGCATTGTGATGTTGAAACAGGAAAGGGCTTTCCCCAAACTGTTGCCACAAAGTTAGAAGCACAGAATCGTCTAGAATGTAATTGTAAGATAACGCGTTTCCACTGCTCAAGAGGTGGTACAACACGCTTCACAGCCGATGCTTGGCATTGCGCATGGTGATTTTAGGTTTGTGGGCGGCTGCTCGGTCATGGAAACTCATTTCATGAAGCTCCCAAGGAACAGTTATTGTGCTGACGTTGCTTCCAGAGGCAGTTTGGAACTGGGTTGTGAGTCTTGCAACTGAGGACAGACAATTTTTACACGCTACGCACCTCAGCACAGTCCCGTTCTGTGAGCTTGTGTGGGCCTACCACTTCGTGGCTGAGCAGTTGTTGCTCCAGGACCTTTCCACTTAACAATAACAGCACTTACAGTTGACCAGGGCAGCTCTAGCAGGGCAGAAATGTGACGAACTGACTTGTTGGAAAGGTGGCATCCTATGACAGTGCCACATTGATAGTCACAGAGCTTTTCAGTAAGGCCATTCTACTGTCAATCTTTGTGTATGGAGATTTCATGGCTGTGTAGTTGATTTTATACACCTGTTAACAACGGTTGGGGCTGAAATAGCCGAATCAACTAAATTGAAGGGGTGTCCACATTCTTCTGCATATATAGTGCATGTTCATGCCTCCAGATTGTCTTGGAAGGATGTGTGATATCACACCCTCACACCATGTATGTATTAAGCAGCAGACTCATTGGGAACCATGCATCAATCATTAGTCATGCGTAGAGATTCGACATAGTCACACATACACACACAAGCACGTGCGCTACACGCACAGACACACAAACACACACACACAAGTAAAGCTGCGGCATAAAATCTCCAAAATATACATTTTTAAAGTTCACCCCCATAAAGACATAATGAGAGACGTCACTGGACAGTTGATGTCCTTGGGAGTCTCTATTCTTTCTCACTTTCTCTTTTGAGTGTATTACTGCTAAAGTGAGATGGAAGGTGAACGTTAATAGCATTCGTCCGTTATTTATAGAATTATGACAAAAGACGTCTCCACTTTGCACAGAACCCAGAAAGAGAACACCAAGCCGTGTCAGTTACGATAGGGTCACAACAACAAAAAATGTCAGGCTGATCGCTACCTGTACACAAACGTCAATTATGACAGGACGCTCAAAGGGATTTAGCTAAGGTACATTACTTGATGAATAATGAAAATGAGACTAATCACAATGAATCGGTTAAATACAAATCTGATTAATGAAAGAGTCAATAAAAATAAGACTTCATTCTGAAGCAGTTATTTTTAGATGAGAGAACAAATGTAGATAAAGGCATGGCCAATTCAGGCTGAAAAATCTTCTGATAAAAATAATGAATAAATTACTTTTGATACATACTGTGCGTAAAAACACTGTGTGCTGTACTTTGAATGTATACATCAATTTACATTCATAAGTAGAAGCTGAGATTTTTTCTTTTTCATTATACCATTAAGCCTCGGGCTTTATCCCACATGATCTTTCAGTAGAAAGACACTAGCTGACTAACAAAGAGAACTGCATGGTGCCTTTTGGATATTTGCTGCTGTAAATGATTTGCTTTGCAAGCAGATAAAGACAGCTAGACCGGCTGGCATCGGCTGAGGACAGTTTTACATTTCAACATAGAGGAAGAGATTATTCTACAGCTTTCACTGGGCTGGATTATGGGCCCCGACCATAGTCGCGAGAACTAGGTTGTCCTGCAGCACTCCCTGATAAATTGAAATCAAAAAAAAAAAAAAAGTGTATTGTATGAAACAGCTTTCCAGGATAACAACATTCAACGTGCCAACACACATTGAGACATTTTCCCAAGAACTAACATTTCCCAAGCGCGGACATTTTCCAAGCAATGACATAGCATGTTCCAATCAATATGCAGACACAGTTCTGTTAGATTCACACTGTAGAACATTGTTTGATTGATGACACCCTTCCTTATATGTGACTCGTTTCAGGAAACTAGGCGTATGTCGCACGTCACCACTTCACAGGAGAGCAATTTGAACGTAAACATTAATCTTTATCAAAATTCGTTTTTTTTGTTGGCATAAATGCCTTCTGGAATATGTGAACTTTCATGTGCCTTCATAACAAACTCGTATTCAATCCATAAATACGAATACTTTTCTCAACAACATTGATACCCTGAATTTTAATAGCGCTATTTAACAGCCGTTATTTTCCTACTGACAGATCAGTTGGGAAAAGTGATGGGCTACTTTCTACACACGCCACGGTCAGTGTGACGAGAGTACCTTGACACAACGCTGGCCAAACAAGATGTAGCTATAAAACTAAATGAAATTAAAGGGTTCTAGTCTGCCGTGAAGCGTTCATCCATGTATACGGGTAAGAGTGTTCGCTACATCTTCAGATATAAGTTTCTAATTTAGTCAGAAAGTTGTTTTTTATTTGCAAGTTAAAGCATACTGTTCGCTAGCAAACATTAACTTGCTGGCTCGCTAGCTAACGTCAAGTGTATGATCTGTGTAGTAATATTATTCAAATCAGCAATCCATTTGCATTTCTAGTTATAGCCTAATGTTAGCCAGATAACATTGAACTTAGTTTGTTAGCTTTAGCTACCTGCAGATTCATACTACAGCTATGACAATGTTTGTATTGGTAGTAGTATGAGTTGGGACCATGCCGGTTCATTATTCAGCTACCTAGCTAGCTACATGTCTAAACAAAAGAATGCACTTCGGCTGGATAATTACATGACCCATCAAATTCGCCAGGTGTGTCTGGGGGTGATTGCGGCCATCTATTGTATTTCGTGTACATGTCTAGACAATAGTGACCCATCCTCAGTGTGTGAGGGGTGGTTATAGCAGTTCCTTCACATGACCCATCAATTTAGACAAGTGTGTCGGGTAAGCATCATCTAATAATGATAAAATATTAATATAATATTTTTATCTGGACACTTTCTGTTTTTGATGTTGCCTCTATGCCAGTACTGTCACTGTACCGTTTACACATTATGTGTCCTGTGCATGTGACAAATAAACTTAGATTTTATTTGATGAAGTGTGTGTTTACCACATGGCCTCACATGTGAGTCCTTAAATAGATGAGTGTGACTAAGGCTTAAGAGGCTGTGAACAATGCTGAATGGGTGTAGACAAAGAAGAGCTCTCCAGTAGGTTACATATGTGGATCAACAGTAGACAATAACAAGAGACACCTGAGACAGGATCAGTATAACGATGGTGACCCACTCTAGAGATGGCTGATGAGATCAGTATAACGATGGTGACCCACTCTAGAGATGGCTGATGAGATCAGTATAACGATGGTGACCCACTCTAGAGATGGCTGATGAGATCAGTATAACGATGGTGACCCAGTCTAGAGATGGCTGATGAGATCAGTATAATGATGGTGACCCACTCTAGAGATGGCTGATGAGATCAGTATAACGATGGTGACCCAGTCTAGAGATGGCTGATGAGATCAGTATAACGATGGTGACCCACTCTAGAGATGGCTGATGAGATCAGTATAACGATGGTGACCCACTCTAGAGATGGCTGATGAGATCAGTATAACGATGGTGACCCAGTCTAGAGATGGCTGATGAGATCAGTATAATGATGGTGACCCACTCTAGAGATGGCTGTTGAGATCAGTATAACGATGGTGACCCACTCTAGAGATGGCTGATGAGATCAGTATAACGATGGTGACCCAGTCTAGAGATGGCTGATGAGATCAGTATAATGATGGTGACCCAGTCTAGAGATGGCTGACAGGATCAGTATAACGATGTTGACCCAGTCTAGAGATGGCTGTTGAGATCAGTATAATGATGGTGACCCACTCTAGAGATGGCTGATGAGATCAGTATAATGATGGCGACCTAGTCTAGAGATGGCTGATGAGATCAGTATAACGATGGTGACCCAGTCTAGAGATGGCTGATGAGATCAGTATAACGATGGCTGACAGGATCAGTAAAATGATGGTGACCCACTCTAGAGATGGCTGACAGGATCAGTATAATGATGGTGACCCAGTCTAGAGATGGCTGACAGGATCAGTATAACGATGGTGACCCAGTCTAGAGATGGCTGATGAGATCAGTGTAACGATGGTGACCCAGTCTAGAGATGGCTGATGAGATCAGTATAACGATGGCTGACAGGATCAGTAAAATGATGGTGACCCACTCTAGAGATGGCTGATGAGATCAGTATAACGATGGTGACCCAGTCTAGAGATGGCTGATGAGATCAGCATAATGATGGCGACCCAGTCTAGAGATGGCTGATGAGATCAGTTTAACGATGGTGACCCAGTCTAGAGATGGCTGATGAGATCAGTATAACGATGGCGACCCAGTCTAGAGATGGCTGATGAGATCAGTATAACGATGGTGACCCACTCTAGAGATGGCTGTTGAGATCAGTATAACGATGGCGACCCAGTCTAGAGATGGCTGATGAGATCAGTATAACGATGGCTGACAGGATCAGTAAAATGATGGTGACCCACTCTAGAGATGGCTGATGAGATCAGTATAACGATGGTGACCCAGTCTAGAGATGGCTGACAGGATCAGTATAACGATGGTGACCCACTCTAGAGATGGCTGACAGGATCAGTATAACGATGGTGACCCAGTCTAGAGATGGCTGACAGGATCAGTATAATGATGGTGACCCACTCTAGAGATGGCTGGCAGGATCAGTATAACGATGGTGACCCACTCTAGAGATGGCTGATGAGATCAGTATAACGATGGTGACCCAGTCTAGAGATGGCTGACAGGATCAGTATAACGATGGTGACCCAGTCTAGAGATGGCTGACAGGATCAGTATAACGATGGTGACCCAGTCTAGAGATGGCTGTTGAGATCAGTATAATGATGGCGACCCAGTCTAGAGATGGCTGATGAGATCAGTGTAACGATGGTGACCCAGTCTAGAGATGGCTGATGAGATCGGTATAACGATGGCTGACAGGATCAGTAAAATGATGGTGACCCACTCTAGAGATGGCTGATGAGATCAGTATAACGATGGTGACCCACTCTAGAGATGGCTGACAGGATCAGTATAACGATGGTGACCCAGTCTAGAGATGGCTGACAGGATCAGTATAACGATGGTGACCCACTCTAGAGATGGCTGTTGAGATCAGTATAATGATGGTAACCCACTCTAGAGATGGCTGTTGAGATCAGTATAATGATGGTGACCCACTCTAGAGATGGCTGATGAGATCAGCATAATGATGGCGACCCAGTCTAGAGATGGCTGATGAGATCAGTTTAACGATGGTGACCCAGTCTAGAGATGGCTGATGAGATCAGTATAACGATGGCGACCCAGTCTAGAGATGGCTGATGAGATCAGTATAACGATGGTGACCCACTCTAGAGATGGCTGTTGAGATCAGTATAACGATGGTGACCCACTCTAGAGATGGCTGATGAGATCAGTATAACGATGGTAACCCACTCTAGAGATGTCTGATGAGATCAGTATAACGATGGCGACCCAGTCTAGAGATGGCTGATGAGATCAGTATAACGATGGTGACCCACTCTAGAGATGGCTGACAGGATCAGTATAACAATGGTGACCCACTCTAGAGATGGCTGACAGGATCAGTATAACGATGGTGACCCAGTCTAGAGATGGCTGATCAGATCAGTATAACGATGGTGACCCACTCTAGAGATGGCTGACAGGATCAGTATAATGATGGTGACCCACTCTAGAGATGGCTGACAGGATCAGTATAATGATGGTGACCCAGTCTAGAGATGATTGACAGGATCAGTATAACGATGGTGACCCAGTCTAGAGATGGCTGTTGAGATCAGTATAATGATGGTGACCCACTCTAGAGATGGCTGTTGAGATCAGTATAATGATGGTGACCCACTCTAGAGATGGCTGACAGGATCAGTATAATGATGGTGACCCACTCTAGAGATGGCTGATGAGATCAGTATAACGATGGTGACCCACTCTAGAGATGGCTGACAGGATCAGTATAACGATGGTGACCCAGTCTAGAGATGGCTGATGAGATCAGTATAACGATGGTGACCCAGTCTAGAGATGGCTGATGAGATCAGTATAACGATGGTGACCCAGTCTAGAGATGGCTGACAGGATCAGTATAATGATGGTGACCCACTCTAGAGATGGCTGACAGGATCAGTATAACGATGGTGACCCAGTCTAGAGATGGCTGACAGGATCAGTATAATGATGGTGACCCACTCTAGAGATGGCTGTTGAGATCGGTTGTAGGCTCAGGTCCTTTACTTTGTTAAACGTTTAGTGAAACACCATGTGAGCTCGGTGTGTGTGTGTGTGTGTGTGTGTGTGTGTGTGTGTGGGCTGTCTGAATAAAAAAAATCCCCTTACAGGAGTTTTAGTAGCACCGACTTTGAGTTGTAGCCTGCACCATAGATTCATATCCCTCCCTTTGTTCCCGTGCCAACAGTGAAGTACAGGGCAGCTATGATGCGATTACACAAGCCTTAAGGAATATTTGCATTACACTTCTGCAATATGATGAAATGAGACCTCATTCGGCTGCAGAAGCCAGCGTAGGACACTGAATCATTACAGAGCGGCTGCTAGAGCGCAGATCAGAGATTCATGTGGTTAAATACTCTAAAAGAAAGGGTGGCTGATGCCATTGCTGCTTCTCTCTAGATAAATGTTTAAGGGGAGACGGTGAGAGTGTGGCGTATATGGTTTTCAGGAAGCGGTGACTTGTCGGACGTTACGGAGGAGAGTGGACGACATGTCATTTTTTATTTTCTGCGGCCTCTCAATTCAGACGCTGTTTATGCCTTCGAGAGTCGAGGCTTTCTGGAAAGGTAGTGAACGCTGGTGCCCTTCTAATGAATAGTATGACACTTTCAGGAGAAAGTGTCGTGTCGTTGCATCTTTAGGGGCATATGGTGTAATCCCTCATGAACGTTTGCCAGTCGAGAAACGAGCCGAGTAACGAATGCAGAGTTTTAACATGCCAGATCAGGCCGTAATTTATGCAGTATAATTTTTAACATGCCAGATCAGGCCGTAATTTATGCAGTATAATTTTTAACATGCCAGATCAGGCCGTAATTTATGCAGTATAATTTTTAACATGCCAGATCAGGCCGTAATTTATGCAGTATAATTTTTAACATGCCAGATCAGGCCGTAATTTATGCAGTATAATTTTTAACATGCCAGATTAGGCCGTAATTTATGCAGTATAATTATTAACATGCCAGATCAGGCCGTAATTTATGCAGTATAATTTTTAACATGCCAGATCAGCCCGTTATTTATGCAGTATAACTTTTAACATGCCAGATTAGGCCGTAATTTATGCAGTATAATTTTTAACATGCCAGATCAGGCCGTAATTTATGCAGTATAATTTTTAACATGCCAGATCAGGCTGTAATTTATGCAGTATAATTTTTAACATGCCAGATCAGCCCATTATTTATGCAGTATAACTTTTAACATGCCAGATTAGGCCGTAATTTATGCAGTATAATTTTTAACATGCCAGATCAGGCCGTAATTTATGCAGTATAATTTTTAACATGCCAGATCAGGCCGTAATTTATGCAGTATAATTTTTAACATGCCAGATCAGCCCGTTATTTATGCAGTATAACTTTTAACATGCCAGATTAGGCCGTAATTTATGCAGTATAATTTTTAACATGCCAGATCAGGCCGTAATTTATGCAGTATAATTTTTAACATGCCAGATCAGGCCGTAATTTATGCAGTATAATTTTTAACATGCCAGATCAGCCCGTTATTTATGCAGTATAACTTTTAACATGCCAGATTAGGCCGTAATTTATGCAGTATAATTTTTAACATGCCAGATCAGGTCGTAATTTATGCAGTATAATTTTTAACATGCCAGATCAGGCCGTAATTTATGCAGTATAATTTTTAACATGCCAGATCAGGCCGTAATTTATGCAGTATAATTTTTAACATGCCAGATCAGGCCGTAATTTATGCAGTATAATTTTTAACATGCCAGATCAGGCCGTAATTTATGCAGTATAATTTTTAACATGCCAGATCAGCCCGTTATTTATGCAGTATAACTTTTAACATGCCAGATTAGGCCGTAATTTATGCAGTATAATTTTTAACATGCCAGATCAGGCCGTAATTTATGCAGTATAATTTTTAACATGCCAGATCAGCCCGTTATTTATGCAGTATAACTTTTAACATGCCAGATTAGGCCGTAATTTATGCAGTATAATTTTTAACATGCCAGATCAGGCCGTAATTTATGCAGTATAATTTTTAACATGCCAGATCAGGCCGTAACTTATGCAGTATAATTTTTAACATGCCAGATCAGGCCGTAATTTATGCAGTATAATTTTTAACATGCAGAACATTTAAAAAGAGGCAGTGGCAGCTCTATCAGCGTTACTGCTAATGGTGAACTGTGCTGTGGTCGGGACCTACTCAGTCTCTTGAGGGAGGAGTATCTGTTGAGGTCGGCCTTGACGGCGGCCTCGTAGGTGGGCGGTAGGTGGGACAGGCTCTGGAAGGAGCGCGAGGAGGACAGGTCGTATGGCTCCGTCTGTGAGGTCAGGATGCCACTCATCCTAGTGTTCTCTGGGGAGACACAGCAAAACAAACAAGAGGGGGAGAAAATGTTTTCCTAAAAAAAATATACGGCGTCAGACCAAAGGCAACGATGGTAGAGCACCTCTGCTGAGGAAGGGTGGAGGGAGGTACGAGAGGGAGGGGAGGTGGTCATCTGACAGAAACTTGTTTAGGGAGTGTTTGGTAGAGTCTGGGTGGTGGGGGGGGGGGGGGGGGGGTGAGTTGAAAGTAGGAGATGGGCTAGGGGATGTGGGTTAAGAGGCACTCTGGGAGCATTTGACACTGTCTGGTACAGTAGGTAAAGGGTGTGACAGGAGAGGTGACAACGGCCCCAAAACAATACCAGACCAAACAACAGATGTCTGCTTCACAGTGACCCTGACTGTGACAGTTTGTGTGCTGTCATTTGAGGAGTGGTGGAATGGGGAGAGGGCTAGGACAGGGCAGCGACACGCTTGTCTGACTGATATAATGTGATGCCAGAGAGAGAGATGGGAAAAGGGACTGTGGACCCTCTTCACCCCTTTTTTTTTTTTTCTCAAACTCCCCTCTTCAGTTTCTCTCTCCTTCTCTCTCCTAGCTCCTGCTCTCTCCCCCTCTATCTATCCCTCCCTCTATTTTCTCTCCATCCCTCCCTGTCTCTGTCTCTCTCTCTCTCTCCTGTGGGCTGTGAGTCTGTCATGCAGAGCAGCAGAGAAGTGGGCAGCAGGGTGCGGCTCATGTCCAGGCTCCAGTGATAAAGTGAGAGAGGGATGAGAGAAAAAAAAAAGGAGAGAATGAGAAGATACAGATGGAAGGAGAGAAGGGGATGGCGGGGTAGGAGAAGAGGGAAGGAGGGAAAGCAAAAAGAGAGAGAAATAGTCAAGAGGGTGGAATAAAGATAGAGATGAAGAGAGAGAGAGCGAGAGGGACGTAAAAAAGGCCAGATGGGAGGAGTTTCGGGAGGGCAACACTGTCCATACTCTCTCAACACAGGGAAAATAGACAATGTGACATGCTGTTAGCTACCTCCAGAATCAGAAACAGACTGCTGAATCACCAGGCACATTACGACTGAGGAATGTGTACTGGGGAAGGTACAACGGCTGAAGGGTGGGCGAGTGGGAGGAAGGGTGTGTTTGAATGGAAGGGTGTGTTTGAATGGAAGGGTGTGTTTGAATGGAAGGGTGTGTTTGAATGGAAGGGTGTGTTTGAATGGAAGGGTGTGTTTGAATGGAAGGGTGTGTTTGAATGGAAGGGTGTGTTTGAATGCGAGTACAATTATGTTGATTTATGTGTGAATAAGACTATGTGTGTATAAGTGCGTGTGTGTGTGTGTGTGTGTGTGACTTACCACGTCTCAATGATCGGTGAGCTACCCCACCCAAGTGAAAAACAGACAGTTCAGAAACATGTTGATGGTGTGAAACAGCATTCTGACCAAACCCAGCCAACACACTCCCCACCAACACACACCCAGCCAACACACACCCAGCCAACACACACCCAGCCAACACACACCCAGCCAACACACACCCAGCCAACACACACCCAGCCAACACACACCCAGCCAACACACACCCAGCCAACACACACCCAGCCAACACACACCCAGCCAACACACACCCAGCCAACACACACCCAGCCAACACACACCCAGCCAACACACACCCAGCCAACACACACCCAGCCAACACACACCCAGCCAACACACACCCAGCCAACACACTCCTCATTCATGACCATAAGTCCAGGAATAAACTAATGATGTCAACAACTTGTATGTATTTGGAACAGACCGATTATCTAATGTGCCTTTAAATACAGTTATAATGAACCTTATGAATGAATACATAGTTTTTTTTATCCCCTCTTTGATTGACAGAAAGCCAGTGGTTGCTTCATGGAGGACAGCACAGGTTGCAGTGTATCTAAGCAACACGGCACATTGGTACAACAAGCCCTTTTTATGTGGCTTGTGATTGAAGTGTGTGCCTTTTGATGTGTTTTGATGGAATGAATTTCTATTGTTTCCCAATAGATTTCATAGGGATTTCTTCATGGATCACACGTTGAATTGTCACACACACGAGGAGAAGTGTTCGCGACTACAGCATCTCCTTAAAACCCAGCGGAAGTCCTAGAGGGGAGAGGCTTCCACGCAGGGTTGAGCCAACGCTTGAACATCAGAATACAAGCCAAAGAGGCCAATCCAATGTTAAACAAATACAAAGGCAGTGGATTATCTCTCCTTTTCTTTCTTCCTTGTCCTCTTCTCACCCTTTGTCCTTGTGAAACCAGCTTCCTTATATCTCTCCATCAGCCCCTAAACCCGGCTCTTGTGAATGAATAGAGACAATTGGTATCAGAAAATCCCTAAATTCCATTTGTAATGAAACCGGGGCTGATATCCTCAGCGAGAGCAGAAGGTTAGAATAGAATCTTATAATGACAGGGTCAATCATCTCAGGAGGAACCTGTTTCTGTGGTAGAACCATATAGCCGAGATGCCCTGACCTTAACAGGATGCTACTAGCTTGATGTCCAGCCGATCGTATTTCCCTTTAGCAGGTGACAGACAGAGGCTAGGCCGAGGTTAAATGGCTTTTCATTCGCTCTGTTTAAAGGAATACATTGTCATAGTTATGAAATGTAACACTTCTATGATTCTATAGTTCATTAAAAAAAATTGATATAAGAGAATGGATGTGGAGAGATCGATGAGCAGGCTGGTATCATTAGTAGCATACTGTACAGTATAAAGAATGTTTTAAAGTGAATTCCCAAAACCGGGGCTTGATTTTTCAGGAGAATGGCCATTTGTCTCTGTATAAATAACTCGGTGGCTCTGTTTTCAATATCCACACTAAGTAACGTACTGGGCATGAATTCTCTGTCGTAGCCTATCCTGCAGTGGATACTGTAACATAACCCTGTGTCTGGGTGCAGTGCTGTTAGCTGTCCTTACCATTATGGGTGCGTGTTGGGCTACCTAGAACCACATGGTTGTAGTTGTGCTGGTGGGTACCTGTGAAAACAGCAATGGAGACGATCATTCAACGTGATAAGCATATCAGATATTGTATCTGATCAAAAGTAATGACATGGTTTAATACAAGGGGAGATCTAGTGACGGCATCATTAAAGGGATACAAGGGGAGATCTAGTGACGGCATCATTAAAGGGATACAAGGGGAGATCTAGTGACGGCGTCATTAAAGGGATACAAGGGGAGATCTAGTGACGGCATCATTAAAGGGATAGAAGGGGAGTTCTAGTGACGGCATCATTAAAGGGGAGATCTAGTGACGGCATCATTAAAGGGGAGATCTAGTGGCGGCATCATTAAAGGGATACAAGGGGAGATCTAGTGGCGGCATCATTAAAGAGATACAAGGGGAGATCTAGTGGCGGCATCATTAAAGGGATACAAGGGGAGATCTAGTGGCGGCATCATTAAAGGGATACAAGGGGAGATCTAGTGGGGCATCATTAAAGGGATACAAGGGGAGATCTAGTGGCGGCATCATTAAAGGGATACAAGGGGAGATCTAGTGGCGGCATCATTAAAGGGATACAAGGGGAGATCTAGTGACAGCATCATTAAAGGGATACAAGGGGAGATCTAGTGACGGCATCATTAAAGGGATAGAAGGGGAGTTCTAGTGACGGCATCATTAAAGGGATACAAGGGGAGATCTAGTGACGGCATCATTAAAGGGATACAAGGGGAGATCTAGTGGGGCATCATTAAAGGGATACAAGGGGAGATCTAGTGGCGGCATCATTAAAGGGATACAAGGGGAGATCTAGTGGCGGCATCATTAAAGGGATACAAGGGGAGATCTAGTGGAGGCATCATTAAAGGGATACAAGGGGAGATCTAGTGGAGGCATCATTAAAGGGATACAAGGGGAGATCTAGTGGCGGCATCATTAAAGGGATACAAGGGGAGATCTAGTGGAGGCATCATTAAAGGGATACAAGGGGAGATCTATTGGAGGCATCATTAAAGGGATACAAGGGGAGATCTAGTGACGACATCATTAAAGGGATACAAGGGGAGATCTAGTGGAAGAATCATTAATTAAAGGGATACAAGGGGAGATCTATTGGAGGCATCATTAAAGGGATACAAGGGGAGATCTAGTGGCGGCATCATTAAAGGGATACAAGGGGAGATCTAGTGGCGGCATCATTAAAGGGATACAAGGGGAGATCTAGTGACAGCATCATTAAAGGGATACAAGGGGAGATCTAGTGACGGCATCATTAAAGGGATAGAAGGGGAGTTCTAGTGACGGCATCATTAAAGGGATACAAGGGGAGATCTAGTGACGGCATCATTAAAGGGATACAAGGGGAGATCTAGTGGGGCATCATTAAAGGGATACAAGGGGAGATCTAGTGGCGGCATCATTAAAGGGATACAAGGGGAGATCTAGTGGCGGCATCATTAAAGGGATACAAGGGGAGATCTAGTGGAGGCATCATTAAAGGGATACAAGGAGAGATCTAGTGGAGGCATCATTAAAGGGATACAAGGGGAGATCTAGTGGCGGCATCATTAAAGGGATACAAGGGGAGATCTAGTGGAGGCATCATTAAAGGGATACAAGGGGAGATCTATTGGAGGCATCATTAAAGGGATACAACGGGAGATCTATTGGAGGCATCATTAAAGGGATACAAGGGGAGATCTAGTGGCGGCATCATTAAAGGGATACAAGGGGAGATCTAGTGCGGCATCATTAAAGGGATACAAGGGGAGATCTAGTGACAGCATCATTAAAGGGATACAAGGGGAGATCTAGTGACGGCATCATTAAAGGGATAGAAGGGGAGTTCTAGTGACGGCATCATTAAAGGGATACAAGGGGAGATCTAGTGACGGCATCATTAAAGGGATACAAGGGGAGATCTAGTGGGGCATCATTAAAGGGATACAAGGGGAGATCTAGTGGCGGCATCATTAAAGGGATACAAGGGGAGATCTAGTGGCGGCATCATTAAAGGGATACAAGGGGAGATCTAGTGGAGGCATCATTAAAGGGATACAAGGGGAGATCTAGTGGAGGCATCATTAAAGGGATACAAGGGGAGATCTAGTGGCGGCATCATTAAAGGGATACAAGGGGAGATCTAGTGGAGGCATCATTAAAGGGATACAAGGGGAGATCTATTGGAGGCATCATTAAAGGGATACAAGGGGAGATCTAGTGGCGGCATCATTAAAGGGATACAAGGGGAGATCTAGTGGAGGCATCATTAAAGGGATAGAAGGGGAGTTCTAGTGACGGCATCATTAAAGGGATACAAGGGGAGATCTATTGGAGGCATCATTAAAGGGATACAAGGGGAGATCTAGTGACGACATCATTAAAGGGATACAAGGGGAGATCTAGTGGAAGAATCATTAATTAAAGGGATACAAGGGGAGATCTATTGGAGGCATCATTAAAGGGATACAAGGGGAGATCTAGTGACGGCATCATTAAAGGGATACAAGGGGAGATCTAGTGGCGGCATCATTAAAGGGATACAAGGGGAGTTCTAGTGGCGGCATCATTAAAGGGATACAAGGGGAGATCTAGTGGCGGCATCATTAAAGGGATACAAGGGGAGATCTAGTGGCGGCATCATTAAAGGGTTGGTTCACCCTAAAATGAACGTTTGTCAGATGTTTCCATACCTCAAAAGTGGTCTTTAAATTAAATCAAGCTTAGTTCATTTTCAATGCTATCTGTTACGTTGATCCAGACTTATGAATTGAAGTGTGATCTACAGGCTTCAACCCCAAATGAATAAGAAAGATTAGCACCATGAAAGACCTTTTTTTTTCAGGAGGATATAAAAAACAACTGACACGTGTATATATTCAGATGTAGAGCCTCCCTTTAATGCCCTCTATCCAAGCACATGGATAGAATGATTGACAGAAGACGGAGACAAAAACGGTAATGAGATAAAAAAGAGAGGAAGGATGGAAAATGGGGAAGGATGGAGAGGTGGAGATTCCTCAGTCCCGTCGTAATATAGCCGTTACCGTGTAAAACAATATTCACACATTGACATGTAATATTCACATACACACTGACATGTAATATTCACACACACACTGACATGTAATATTCACATACACACTGACATGTAATATTCACATACACACTGACATGTAATATTCACACACACACACTGACATGTAATATTCACACACACACACACACACTGACATGTAATATTCACACACACACTGACATGTAATATTCACACACACACTGACATGTAATATTCACATACACACTGACATGGGAGATGAATGCCCTTGTGTGTGTGTGTGTGTGTGTGTGAGTGAGAGATCCAGGTGAAAAAGCAACGATGGCTAGATTGAACACCCGATGCAAAGTGCCATTGAGACACGTTGACTTGGCTGTGTGCTGTTGTGCCTGTTTCAAAATGAATACAGAGTCCACTGCTGTAACACTCCATTTTAAATCTTTCACAGAGCTGAGACGGTGGAGAGGACCTCACTTTCAATATTTATTTTAAAAGATGGAATGTGTCATCAGAGTATATGTGGGTGTGTACAGATGTAGAGTCTTAATTTGAGCCAGTTTTCTACAGCAGTAAAATAAAATGCAGCAGCAAGAAAAGTGAAAATTATAATGTGGATTATAATTAATGGACATTTTAGTAGGGGTTGATACATTTTTCCTTAGGACAAATCAAGTGGAAAAGTGGAAATTACAAACGTTATAAACCTTTTTAAATCTCAAATACACTACAAGTTTGCATGTCCTACAGTACAGGCAAACGATTAGCGACAAAAGAGTGATCAAATTAAGATCATACATCTGTATGAGCGTATTTCATTTCTATAAAGTATAGTTTGACAGTTGACATCAGAGTTTGGTTTCTGGAGAGAGAGAATGTTTGCGAAAAAGTCACAGACGCGAGGGCAGGGTTTTCTGAATATATGAATGTGCTTAATGTTCTTGGATATTATCAAACACAGAAACAGATGCCAGGCGTGATTTCTACTGTAATGATATTGTTCTCTAGCTGTAAAACCAAAACACTTTCCAGTCACTCTTTGTAGTTAATCCACACACAGGACTGACACCCCAATTACACCTTTAACTTCAGGCTTGGCCCCACACTGTCAGTGCCCAGAAAGAGAGAGAGCTTTGAGACCTCCATAGAGAAATAGATAGAGACAGTACTGTAGAGAGCCCCATAGACAGACAGAGAGGAGTCCTGCTGAGCTGAGAGCCCCTGCACTGGTCGTTCATTGATCCCACTGCAATCAGGTGACCAATTAGCTGTGTTGGAGAGAGACAACACATGAGCATGCACACACACACACACACACCACTACCACCACCACCCCTGGAGCCCAGAGGCTGGATTTCAGGCTTAAACACCCAGTGCTCTGTCATCCGTTTCGGGCCTATGGTGCAAACTCCTCTCTGGAGGAGATCCAGAAATGGGTTTGTTATTGACCAGGGGAGAGGAGGAGGAGGGGGAGGGCAGGGTGGGAAGTGATGGATGTATTGACATAAGATCCCTATCGTTGGTGTAGAGTGAGTGAGAGTGGAGGGAATATGATCTAGTTACTGACTGAAGTAGCTGGATAGGGGATAGGTTAACCTGACATAGCTGGATAGGGGTTAGGTTAACCTGACATAGCTGGATAGGGGATAGGTTAACCTGAAGTAGCTGGATAGGGGTTAGGTTAACCTGAAGTAGCTGATTAGGGGTTAGGTTAACCTGAAGTAGCTGGATAGGGGATAGGTTAACCTGACGTAGCTGGATAGGTTAACCTGACGTAGCTGGATAGGGGATAGGTTAACCTGACGTAGCTGGATAGGGGTTAGGTTAACCTGACGTAGCTGGATAGGGGTTAGGTTAACCTGACGTAGCTGGATAGGGGTTAGGTTAACCTGACGTAGCTAGGTAGGGGATAGGTTAACCTGACGTAGCTGGATAGGGGATAGGTTAACCTGACGTAGCTAGATAGGGGATAGGTTAACCTGACGTAGCTGGATAGGGGTTAGGTTAACCTGACGTAGCTGGATAGGGGATAGGTTAACCTGACGTAGCTGGATAGGGGATAGGTTAACCTGACGTAGCTGGATAGGGGATAGGTTAACCTGACGTAGCTGGATAGGGGATAGGTTAACCTGACGTAGCTGGATAGGGGTTAGGTTAACCTGACGTAGCTGGATAGGGGATAGGTTAACCTGACGTAGCTGGATAGGGGATAGGTTAACCTGAAGTAGCTGGATAGGGGATAGGTTAACCTGACGTAGCTGGATAGGGGATAGGTTAACCTGAAGTAGCTGGATAGGGGATAGGTTAACCTGACGTAGCTGGATAGGGGATAGGTTAACCTGACGTAGCTGGATAGGGGATAGGTTAACCTGACGTAGCTGGATAGGGGATAGGTTAACCTGAAGTAGCTGGATAGGGGTTAGGTTAACCTGAAGTAGCTGGATAGGGGATAGGTTAACCTGACATAGCTGGATAGGGGATAGGTTAACCTGAAGTAGCTGGATAGGGGTTAGGTTAACCTGACGTAGCTGGATAGGGGATAGGTTAACCTGAAGTAGCTAGATAGGGGATAGGTTAACCTGACGTAGCTGGATAGGGGTTAGGTTAACCTGAAGTAGCTGGATAGGGGATAGGTTAACCTGAAGTAGCTGGATAGGGGTTAGGTTAACCTGACGTAGCTGGATAGGGGATAGGTTAACCTGAAGTAGCTAGATAGGGGATAGGTTAACCTGAAGTAGCTGGATAGGGGTTAGGTTAACCTGAAGTAGCTGGATAGGGGATAGGTTAACCTGACGTAGCTGGATAGGGGATAGGTTAACCTGACATAGCTAGATAGGGGATAGGTTAACCTGACGTAGCTGGAAAGGTTAACCTGACATAGCTGGATAGGGGATAGGTTAACCTGACGTAGCTAGATAGGGGTTAGGTTAACCTGACATACCTGGAGTAAAATAAACACCTAAAACTAGGCGCCCTATATACTAGTCTTGACCAGAGGAAAAATATATGTCGGGGGAGGTTCTCTTCTGCACTGTTCAACCAATCCAGTAAAAGTGGAGGAGGAGTTAAGATGGAACGTTGCTTTGATGACGTCCAAAAGCTGAAGTCGTGTTGTAGGCTCTCTCTCCATTCCCCATGAAAACCACAACATCTGGTTGTTGGGAACTCTGCAGAGGCTAAGTCAATTTAAAGACGCCTCCCTCTTAGCTGTATCAGTTAATGGTTCTGCCAGCTAAATCTGATAAGGAGAGAAGGAGATAAGTATTGGAACTGAACATGCAATTACACTGTGGATGGATTATTCCTGATTGACACTAACACATCTTGACAGGTTTACCAGGTCTCCAATCTAAATAGGTTTACCAGGTCTCCAATCTAAACAGCTTGACAGGTTTACCAGGTCTCCAATCTAAATAGGTTTACCAGGTCTCCAATCTAAACAGCTTGACAGGTTTACCAGGTCTCCAATCTAAATAGGTTTACCAGGTCTCCAATCTAAATAGGTTTACCAGGTCTCCAATCTAAACAGCTTGACAGGTTTACCAGGTCTCCAGTCTAAATAGCTAAAGGTTTACCAGGTCTCCAATCTAAATAGCTAAAGGTTTACCAGGTCTCCAATCTAAACAGCTTGACAGGTTTACCAGGTCTCCAGTCTAAATAGCTAAAGGTTTACCAGGTCTCCAATCTAAACAGCTTGACAGGTTTACCAGGTCTCCAGTCTAAATAGCTAAAGGTTTACCAGGTCTCCAATCTAAACAGCTTGACAGGTTTACCAGGTCTCCAATCTAAACAGCTAAAGGTTTACCAGGTCTCCAGTCTAAATAGCTAAAATTAGTATTTTGTTTGTCTGTATCTTGATGACTCAGCTGTTTTTCTGTTAAATGCAAGTCATGTATTAGGCATTCCAAACAAAAGAAGATGATAAACCCGGTTTATGCCGGTTTATGTGGTTGCGAGAGGGTATCTGACAATCTCTTTTCTTGTAAGCACAGATTGCATCATATTAATCTGCAGTATTTCCACACCTGATCCATCCTGGGACACAGCGCCTCTGTGAGCCTGCATACTAACATCCAGATGGCCTAACAATGACTCACTATCCTGTCGTTTCTATGGCAGGACTTATCCTATCACACAGAACCACGTAGTGATGCTAGAACGGTTGGTAACGGCAGTGTCGATGACAAGTGGTAAATTGACTTTAACACTAATTCTAAATATAATTAGAGCATAAACACCTGGTAATGCATAAACCACCATGAAATATTTCCTTGTTAAAGCTTGGGACTTAAGAATCCTTCTAAACTTCCTGTTAATGTTAATATTAATGACAGTCCATGAGAACGCTCCATCCGTTAGCAATCAGGGCAGGAGGGAAGATGTGTAGGGGGCTGTTGAGGGGCATTTTTCTGGGGGGGGGGGGGGGGGGGGGGTGCAGGATGTGTGGGGGCTGTTGATGGGCTTGGAGGGAGGCAAGGGGTGTCAGAAGGGGTCTCTCTATCCCATTGGCTCTGTTGGCATCCGAATACTGCCAACAACTATCCCCTTCCTTTCCCCCTGCACCTGTCCACACATCCCTAACTTTTTCTCCTTGTCGCACCACAGGCCTGACAGACACTGTGGACTTGGCATTTAACAACTGACAAAGAGTGTTACCATTTAATCGCTAAATGTTAACTGCCATAAAAGCCCAGCTTCCCTCAGTACGGCAGCAGAGGAAACTTTACTTTACCCCTGGACGGACCATCCAGTGTCTGCCTTCGGCTCATCCCAACAGCTTATATCCGTGATAATGGTTAGGAAGTTATATATAATGCTAACCCAGATGTACTGGCAGAAGACTACGCCGACTGATGGGATAATTAAGTCAGTGGGGTAAACAGATGTTGTTTATAAAAGATAGTTCAATTCAGTACATTAAATAAAAAGGTATAAAATGCCAGTAGAATGGCAGCAATATTAGCCAGTAAGATGTGTCAGTTCCAGAATGTCGGTGAGCATTCCATCCTCATCGTCTCATCACTCTCAATAACCCAAAGGCATTTAAGGCTGAGTGTTCACTTGACTTGCCTCTATCAATGCCAATCTATGGTGATGGTCTGTGTGGAGGAGGCGAAGGGCAATGGGGGGGAGGAGCAGGAAGGTGAGGTGCACTTCATAAATTGCTCATTTAGCAATTTGATGGATTCTGAATCATCGTCTGCCTGGGTGACTCTGTGTTGTCACGTTATAAGAGGGGTTTTATGGGAGAATAAAATGAAATGTATCACATGCACCGAATACAACTGGTGTACAGTGAAATGCTTGCTTACGAACTTTTCCCAACAATCCAGAGATGGAAAGTAATAATATAAAATAGTAACTAAAACCAGAGGAATCAACTAAAATACACAATAATGGAGCTATGTTCAAGAAGTACCAGTACCAGATCAATGTGGAGATATATACAGGGAGTAACAGTACCAGATCAATGTGGAGATATATACAGGGAGTAACAGTACCAGATCAATGTGGAGTTATATACAGGGAGTAACAGTACCAGATCAATGTGGAGTTATATACAGGACGTACCAGTACCAGATCAATGTGGAGTTATATACAGGGAGTAACAGTACCAGATCAATGTGGAGATATATACAGGGAGTAACAGTACCAGATCAATGTGGAGTTATATACAGGAAGTACCAGTACCAGATCAATGTGGAGTTATATACAGGAAGTACCAGTACCAGATCAATGTGGAGATATATACAGGGAGTAACAGTACCAGATCAATGTGGAGTTATATACAGGAAGTACCAGTACCAGATCAATGTGGAGTTATATACAGGGAGTAACAGTACCAGATCAATGTGGAGATATATACAGGGAGTAACAGTACCAGATCAATGTGGAGTTATATACAGGGAGTAACAGTACCAGATCAATGTGGAGTTATATACAGGAAGTACCAGTACCAGATCAATGTGGAGATATATACAGGGAGTAACAGTACCAGATCAATGTGGAGTTATATACAGGAAGTAACAGTACCAGATCAATGTGGAGTTATATACAGGGAGTAACAGTACCAGATCAATGTGGAGATATATACAGGGAGTAACAGTACCAGATCAATGTGGAGATATATACAGGGAGTAACAGTACCAGATCAATGTGGAGATATATACAGGGAGTAACAGTACCAGATCAATGTGGAGATATATACAGGGAGTAACAGTACCAGATCAATGTGGAGATATATACAGGAAGTACCAGTACCAGATCAATGTGGAGATATATACAGGGAGTAACAGTACCAGATCAATGTGGAGATATATACAGGGAGTAACAGTACCAGATCAATGTGGAGATATATACAGGGAGTAACAGTACCAGATCAATGTGGAGATATATACAGGAAGTAACAGTACCAGATCAATGTGGAGATATATACAGGGAGTAACAGTACCAGATCAATGTGGAGATATATACAGGAAGTACCAGTACCAGATCAATGTGGAGATATATACAGGGAGTAACAGTACCAGATCAATGTGGAGATATATACAGGGAGTAACAGTACCAGATCAATGTGGAGATATATACAGGGAGTAACAGTACCAGATCAATGTGGAGATATATACAGGGAGTAACAGTACCAGATCAATGTGGAGATATATACAGGGAGTAACAGTACCAGATCAATGTGGAGATATATACAGGAAGTACCAGTACCAGATCAATGTGGAGATATATACAGGGAGTAACAGTACCAGATCAATGTGGAGATATATACAGGGAGTAACAGTACCAGATCAATGTGGAGTTATATACAGGAAGTACCAGTACCAGATCAATGTGGAGTTATATACAGGAAGTACCAGTACCAGATCAATGTGGAGTTATATACAGGAAGTACCAGTACCAGATCAATGTGGAGATATATACAGGGAGTAACAGTACCAGATCAATGTGGAGTTATATACAGGGAGTACCAGTACCAGATCAATGTGGAGTTATATACAGGGAGTAACAGTACCAGATCAATGTGGAGTTATATACAGGAAGTACCAGTACCAGATCAATGTGGAGATATATACAGGGAGTAACAGTACCAGATCAATGTGGAGTTATATACAGGGAGTAACAGTACCAGATCAATGTGGAGATATATACAGGGAGTAACAGTACCAGATCAATGTGGAGATATATACAGGGAGTAACAGTACCAGATCAATGTGGAGTTATATACAGGGAGTACCAGTACCAGATCAATGTGGAGTTATATACAGGAAGTACCAGTACCAGATCAATGTGCAGGAATGAGGAGCTTGAGGTAGATATGTACATGACAGCTGTTCCTCCAAGGCCAGAGTTTCTCTGACATTTACAGCGACCTCAACGTCTCTCTAGACCTCGCAGATCATTATAATGTTCACCACCATGTCCTGGACTCCACAAATCACGTGAAAAATAGTCAATATGGAAATGGAAAATACATTTTCCTGATATATATATATATATATATATATATATATATATATATATATATATATATATATATATATTTTTTTTTTTTTTTACAAATGTTCCATTGGAACTACTAAAGTAATCATCTCTCTCTGTGTAAAAAAAAAACAACAACAAAAAAGTTGATGTAACAGCTCCCCCGTAGTCCCTCAGACTGTTGGACGTGAGGACAGGAGAAGAAGGGTGGTCACGTCGCTAGCACGGATAAGCACAGATTTATCTGATGTCTTCTTTAAGTAATAAGAAATAACATCATTCAAAGCTGCCTTTATCCATACCTCTAGAGACCTCCTCTTGGTATGCTGGGGACGGAGAGAGTTCAGGAGCATAGCATATTCATAGTGCAGAACAGTAGCTATGGAAACCATATAAGGGAGGTCAAATCAAATTGTATTTGTCACATACACATATTTAGCAGATGTTAATGCGGGTGTAGTGAGATGCTTGTGTTCCTAGCTCCAACAGTACAGTAATATCTAACAATTCACAACAATAACACACACACATCTAAAAGTAAAATAATGGAATTAAGAAATATCTAAATATTAGATTGAGCAATGTAGGAGTGGCATTGACTAAAATACGGTAGAATAGAATACAGTAAATACATATGAGATGAGTAAAGCAGTATGTAATCATTATTTAAACATTATTAAAGTGACTAGTGTTCCATTATTAAAAGTGGACAGTGATTCCATGTCTATGTATATAGGGCAGCAGCCTCTAAGGTGCAGACTTGGGTAGAAATAGTATTTTTATCCTTTGAAATACTTAAGCTGAGCTTGGTTTAGTGAAACGACTGGGGTAGTCCTGCGAGTGCCAACCCGTCCGGTGCGCTGGGTGAGCTAAACCAAGCGCACCCAACGTATTTGAGATAGAACACTGTTTGGACCCAGACCCGGTGGCACAGAAAAGCAGGATAGTATGGGACAAGCTTTGGTGTATTAAGGCAGGGTTCCCCCAAACTCGGTCCTGGGGACCCCCCAGGTGCACATTTTGGGTTTTGCCCCAGCAACTCCAGGACCGAGTTTGGGGAAACCCTGTACTAAGAAGGCACAACACGATGGAATAGGAAAAGCACTTTACTTGTCAGGTCAATTGCAATGAGCATCATCAAGAGATTTTCTCATTTCCACTTAGCTAAAATCACACACACTTTTTTGACATCCAAGATCGCATAGCAGTTCAGACGTCTTTTGTCCTCGTCTTGTCGTGTCCTGTATATATATATATTTACAACTTTTTTCACATACATTTTATTTTTATTTTCCATCAACTCATCTTCTAAACACTCTCCTGCAACCAGCCTCACCAATTTATATTTATAAAAAAGTATTATTTACCTCAGATCTGCAATCCTTCAGGAAGCTAGCCAGAAACTCCAGGAGGCTGGCCAGAAACTAGCCAGAAGCTAGCCAGGAGCTAGCCCAGAAGCTAATCCAGAAGCTAATCAGAAGCTAACCACGGTTTGTGGTCATCGGCTGTCCTTTAGCTCGAAAATCTATCGAAAATCTATCGCCAGTTTTGTACGGCGCAGCGCGGCTCGGAACGGAACATACCGGACCAATTTTTCTCTCCATGTCCCTGGATTTCAACTGCTCTCTGGACATTCATACCCGGATCTCACAGCTAGCTAGCTGCTATCCGTGTGACAGTCGGCTTTCGTCGATTCCGGAGCAAACATCGATTGTTCCGGTGCTAGCCAGCTCCGTCAATCACTCCTGAGTTCCATCATTCACTCCTGGGCTGCAGTCACCTATCCGGACCCGTTTCACTGCCTACGCGGAGCCCCACCGGGCCTTCACAACCGGACTGCCGACGTTATCTACCTGAATGAGATCCGGCTGGCTCCTCTGTCGCGACGTTACCTGAACGCCCATCTGCGGCCCGCTAACCGTTAGCTGTCTTTCCGGCTGCTATCTGAATAGACAATCGGACAATTTATTTATTTTTATTATTATGTTTTCTTCTCGGGCCTCTATAACTATCTATTGTTCTTATTTTTGTTGTTGTTGTGTGATTTGGATTAATCCCCTCTACCACACGGAACCCCACTAATCTACTGACCGAACGCAAGAGGTGGCTAACAACAGACTCCATCCTATGCTAGCTTGCTACCGGTTGGCTTGGCTAGCTGTCTAAATCGCCGTGACCCTAAACCAACCTCTCCACTCACTGGATGGACCCTTTTGATCACTCGACTAAGCATGCCTCTCCTTAATGTCAATATGTCTTGTCCATTGCTGTTCTGGTTAGTGTTTATTGGCTTATTTCACTGTAGAGCCTCTAGTCCTGCTCACTATACCTTATCCAACCTATTAGTTCCACCACCCACACATGCAATGACATCTCCTGGTTTCAATGATGTTTCTAGAGACAATATCTCTCTCTTCATCACTCAATACCTAGGTTTACCTCCACTGTATTCACATCCTACCTTACCTTTGTCTGTACATTATACCTTGATGCTATTTTATCGCCCCCAGAAACCTCCTTTTACTCTCTGTTCCAGACGTTCTAGACGACCAATTCTTATTGCTTTTAGTCGCACCCTTATTCTACTCCTCCTATGTTCCTCTGGCGATGTAGAGGTGAATCCAGGCCCTGCAGTGCCTAGCTCCACTCCTATTCCCCAGGCGCTCTCTTTTGACGACTTCTGTAACCGTAATAGCCTTGGTTTCATGCATGTTAACATTAGAAGCCTCCTCCCTAAGTTTGTTCTATTCACTGCTTTAGCACACTCTGCCAACCCGGATGTTCTAGCTGTGTCTGAATCCTGGCTTAGGAAGACCACCAAAAATTCAGACATTTTAATTCCAAACTACAACATTTTCAGACAAGATAGAACTGCCAAAGGGGGCGGTGTTGCAATCTACTGCAAAGATAGCCTGCAGAGTTCTGTCCTACTATCCAGGTCTGTACCCAAACAATTTGAACTTCTACTTTTAAAAATCCACCTCTCTAAAAACAAGTCTCTCACCGTTGCCGCCTGCTATAGACCACCCTCTGCCCCCAGCTGTGCTCTGGACACCATATGTGAACTGATTGCCCCCCATCTATCTTCAGAGCTCGTGCTGCTAGGCGACCTAAACTGGAACATGCTTAACACCCCAGCCATCCTACAATCTAAACTTGATGCCCTCAATCTCACACAAATTATCAATGAACCTACCAGGTACCTCCCCAAAGCCTTAAACACGGGCACCCTCATAGATATCATCCTAACCAACTTCCCCTCTAAATACACCTCTGCTGTCTTCAACCAAGATCTTAGCGATCACTGCCTCATTGCCTGCATCCGTAATGGGTCAGCGGTCAAACGACCTCCTCTCATCACTGTAAAACGCTCCCTGAAACACTTCAGCGAGCAGGCCTTTCTAATCGACCTGGCCGGGGTATCCTGGAAGGATATTGACCTCATCCCGTCAGTAGAGGATGCCTGGATATTTTTTTAAAATGCCTTCCTAACCATCTTAAATAAACATGCCCCATTCAAGAAATTTAGAACCAGGAACAGATATAGCCCTTGGTTCTCCCCAGACCTGACTGCCCTTAATCAACACAAAAACGTCCTATGGCGTTCTGCATTAGCATCAAACAGCCCCTGTGATATGCAGCTGTTCAGGGAAGCTAGAAACCATTATACACAGGCAGTTAGAAAAGCCAAGGCTAGCTTTTTCAAGCAGAAATTTGCTTCTTGCAACACTAACTCAAAAAAGTTCTGGGACACTGTAAAGTCCATGGAGAATAAGAACACCTCCTCCCAGCTGCCCACTGCACTGAAGATAGGAAACACTGTCACCACTGATAAATCCACCATAATTGAACATTTCAATAAGCATTTTTCTACTGCTGGCCATGCTTTCCACCTGGCTACTCCTACCCCTGTCAACAGCACTGCACCCCCAACAGCAACTCGCCCAAGCCTTCCCCATTTCTCCTTCTCCCAAATCCATTCAGCTGATGTTCTGAAAGAGCTGCAAAATCTGGACCCCTACAAATCAGCCGGGCTAGACAATCTGGACCCTTTCTTTCTAAAATTATCTGCCGAAATTGTTGCCACCCCTATTACTAGCCTGTTCAACCTCTCTTTCGTGTCGTCTGAGATTCCCAAAGATTGGAAAGCAGCTGCGGTCATCCCCCTCTTCAAAGGGGGGGACACTCTTGACCCAAACTGCTACAGACCTATATCTATCCTACCATGCCTTTCTAAGGTCTTCGAAAGCCAAGTCAACAAACAGATTACCGACCATTTTGAATCTCACCATACCTTCTCTGCTATGCAATCTGGTTTCAGAGCTGGTCATGGGTGCACCTCAGCCACGCTCAAGGTCCTAAACGATATCTTAACCGCCATCGATAAGAAACATTACTGTGCAGCCGTATTCATTGATCTGGCCAAGGCTTTCGACTCTGTTAATCACCACATCCTCATCGGCAGACTCAACAGCCTTGGTTTCTCAAATGATTGCCTCGCCTGGTTCACCAACTACTTCTCTGATAGAGTTCAGTGTGTCAAATCTGAGGGTCTGTTGTCCGGACCTCTGGCAGTCTCTATGGGGGTGCCACAGGGTTCAATTCTTGGACCGACTCTCTTCTCTGTATACATCAATGAGGTCGCTCTTGCTGCTGGTGAGTCTCTGATCCACCTCTACGCAGACGACACCATTCTGTATACTTCCGGCCCTTCTTTGGACACGGTGTTAACAACCCTCCAGGCAAGCTTCAATGCCATACAACTCTCCTTCCGTGGCCTCCAATTGCTCTTAAATACAAGTAAAACTAAATGCATGCTCTTCAACCGATCACTACCTGCACCTACCCGCCTGTCCAACATCACTACTCTGGACGGCTCTGACTACGTGGACAACTACAAATACTTAGGTGTCTGGTTAGACTGTAAACTCTCCTTCCAGACCCATATCAAACATCTCCAATCCAAAGTTAAATCTAGAATTGGCTTCCTATTTCGCAACAAAGCATCCTTCACTCATGCTGCCAAACATACCCTTGTAAAACTGACCATCCTACCAATCCTCGACTTTGGCGATGTAATTTACAAAATAGCCTCCAATACCCTACTCAACAAACTGGATGCAGTCTATCACAGTGCAATCCGTTTTGTCACCAAAGCCCCATATACTACCCACCATTGCGACCTGTACGCTCTCGTTGGCTGGCCCTCGCTTCATACTCGTCGCCAAACCCACTGGCTCCATGTCATCTACAAGACCCTGCTAGGTAAAGTCCCCCCTTATCTCAGCTCGCTGGTCACCATAGCATCTCCCACCTGTAGCACACGCTCCAGCAGGTATATCTCTCTAGTCACCCCCAAAACCAATTCTTTCTTTGGCCGTCTCTCTTTCCAGTTCTCTGCTGCCAATGACTGGAACGAACTACAAAAATCTCTGAAACTGGAAACACTTATCTCCCTCACTAGCTTTAAGCACCAACTGTCAGAGCAGCTCACAGATTACTGCACCTGTACATAGCCCACCTATAATTTAGCCCTATCAACTACCTCTTTCCCAACTGCATTTAATTAATTTATTTATTTTGCTCCTTTGCACCCCATTATTTTTATTTCTACTTTGCACATTCTTCCATTGCAAAACTACCATTCCAGTGTTTTACTTGCTATATTGTATTTACCTTGCCACCAAGGCCTTTTTTTGCCTTTACCTCCCTTCTCACCTCATTTGCTCACATTGTATATAGACTTGGTTATACTTTATTATTGACTGTATGTTTGTTTTACTCCATGTGTAACTCTGTGTTGTTGTATCTGTCGAACTGCTTTGCTTTATCTTGGCCAGGTCGCAATTGTAAATGAGAACTTGTTCTCAACTTGCCTACCTGGTTAAATAAAGGTAAAATAAATAAATAAAAAAATTCTATTGCCTAGTAATAGTGCTTTATTTTACAAGACAGCTCATCTTTTGAGTGGCACTTTGGGGTCAGGGGTCACTGAATGTGCCAATAAGGTAAATGTTAGTTGTACATGAGATGTTCTCTCTGGTTGATAGATCTTGTAAATCTACTGTAGGTGACTTTTAAGTAAAGAATGTGCCATTTCCAAAGCTTCAGAAGACAGTATGTTTGACATATTTCAATAAGACGAGATAAACTACGTATCTTTTTACAACTGACCGAATATCACCACACGACTGATCTAGATGGTACGGCAGCAAATGTACACACACACAGATGTCACACACGACCCACCACACACAGGGACAGGAGTTTAAAGGGTCAGATAGAAGTCAGGGAGAATCACTTCACCACATAGAACACTCAAGGTAAAAGTTGCATCTCACAACAGATCTAGGATCAGATTACCTTACCCCCAATGCTACCCTAACCATTACAAGGGTGGTATAAGAACTGACCGTGTATCAGTGGTTAAGAGCAACCACTACCTACTCCACACACAACAAACCAAGAGAGAGAGAGAGTTTACAACATCAAACCGAGAGAGAGTTTACAACATATCAAACCAAGAGAGAGAGAGAGTTTACAACATATCAAACCAAGAGAGAGAGAGAGTTTACAACATATCAAACCAAGAGAGCGAGAGAGTTTACAACATATCAAACCAAGCGAGAGAGAGAGAGTTTACAACGTATCAAACCAAGCGAGAGAGAGAGAGAGTTTACAACGTATCAAACCAAGAGAGAGAGAGAGTTTACAACGTATCAAACCAAGAGAGGGAGAGGGTTTACAACGTATCAAACCAAGCGAGAGAGAGAGAGTTTACAACGTATCAAACCAAGCGAGAGAGAGAGAGTTTACAACGTATCAAACCAAGAGAGGGAGAGGGTTTACAACATATCAAACCAAGCGAGAGAGAGAGAGTTTACAACGTATCAAACCAAGCGAGAGAGAGAGAGAGTTTACAACGTATCAAACCAAGAGAGAGAGAGAGTTTACAACGTATCAAACCAAGAGAGAGAGAGAGAGAGTTTACAACGTATCAAACCAAGAGAGAGAGAGAGAGAGAGTTTACAACGTATCAAACCAAGCGAGAGAGAGAGAGTTTACAACGTATCAAACCAAGCGAGAGAGAGAGAGAGTTTACAACGTATCAAACCAAGAGAGCGAGAGAGTTTACAACATATCAAACCAAGAGAGCGAGAGAGTTTACAACGTATCAAACCAAGCGAGAGAGAGAGAGTTTACAACGTATCAAACCAAGAGAGAGAGAGAGAGTTTACAACGTATCAAACCAAGCGAGAGAGAGAGAGAGTTTACAACGTATCAAACCAAGAGAGAGAGAGAGAGAGAGTTTACAACGTATCAAACCGGGAGAGGGTTTACAACGTATCAAACCAAGCGAGAGAGAGAGAGTTTACAACGTATCAAACCAAGCGAGAGAGAGAAAGAGTTTACAATCTATCAAACCGACAGAGAGAGAGAGAGAGAGTTTACAACGTGTCAAACCAAGAGAAAGAGAGTTTATAACGTATCTTCCATAACAAAGCCATCACCTACAGAGAGATGAACCTGGAGAAGAGTCCCCTAAGCAAGCTGGTCCTGGGGCTCTGTTCACAAACACAAACACACCCCACAGAGGCCCAGGACAACAGCACAATTAGACCCAACCAAATCATGAGAAAACAAAAAGATAATTACTTGACACATTGGAAAGAATTAACAAAAAAACAGCGCAAACTAGAATGCTATTTGGCCCTACACAGAGAGTACACAGTGGCAAAATACCTGACCACTGTGACTGACCCAAAATTAAGGAAAGCTTTGACTATGTACAGACTCAGTGAGCATAGCCTTGCTATTGAGAAAGGCCGCCATAGGCAGACATGGCTCTCAAGAGAAGACAGGCTATGTGCTCACTGCCCACAAAATGAGGTGGAAACTGAGCTGCACTTCCTAACCTCCTGCCCAATGTATGACCATATTAGAGAGACATATTTCCCTCAGATTACACAGATCCACAAAGAATTCGAAAACAAATCCAATCCAAAACTCCCATATCTCCTGGGTGAAATTCCACAGTGTGCCATCACAGCAGCAAGATTTGTGACCTGTTGCCACGAGAAAAGGGCAACCAGTGAAGAACAAACACCATTGTAAATACAACCCATATTTATGCTTATTTATTTTATCTTGTGTCCTTTAACCATTTGTACATTGTCAAAACACTGTATATATATATAATATGACATTTGTAATGTCTTTATTGTTTTGAAACTTCTGTATGTGTAATGTTTACTGTTCATTTTTGTTGTTTTTCACTTTATATATTATCTACCTCACTTGCTTTGGCAATGTTAACACAGGTTTCCCATGCCAATAAAGCCATGAGAGAGAGAGAGAGAGAGAGAGAGAGAGAGAGAGAGAGAGAGAGAGAGAGAGAGAGAGAGAGAGAGAGAGAGAGAGAGAGAGAGAGAGAGAGAGAGAGAGAGAGAGAGAGAGAGAGAGAGAGAGAGAGAGAGAGAGAGAGAGAGAGAGAGAGAGAGAGAGAGAGAGAGAGAGAGAGAGAGAGAGAGAGAGAGAGAGAGAGAGAGAGAGAGAGAGAGAGAGAGAGAGAGAGAGAGAGAGAGAGAGAGAGAGAGAGAGAGAGAGAGAGAGAGAGAGAGAGAGAGAGAGAGAGAGAGAGAGAGAGAGAGAGAGTTTACAATATATCAAACCCAGAGAGAGAGAGTTTACAATATATCAAACCCAGAGAGAGAGAGTTTACAGTATATCAAACCCAGAGAGAGAGAGTTTACAATATATCAAACCAAGAGAGAGAGAGAGAGAGAGAGTTTACAACGTATCATACCGAGAGAGAGAGAGAGACGAATATATCTATTTTCTTGTTATTTTTAAACATCACATTTGGCAATGAAATAAAGACATTCAGATCACTTCATACAATCACATAAGTAAAAATCAATGTGGGGAATTTGATCAGCCATTGGTAAAGGTAATGCCACACAGACAAAGTCAAATAGATCTAACAGCTGTCTGCACACTATTAGAATACAAGGGGAGTTAAGAGGAAGGAAAAGGAGGTATAGATTGAAGGTTATCTTCTGCTGAACGCCGGGCAGAATAAAGGTTGGAGGAGTTACGAGGGAAGAAGAGCTGCAGTTTAAAAGGATCACAAGAAGGAACGGATACAATACTAGACGAGTAAAAAGGGGGAGGTGAACTGGCGAGATGAAAGAGAAGAGGAGGTGTAGATATCAGCTGTGCTCCATAATCCGGGTTACCAGCGAGGCATCCACACACACACACACTCATGCACGCACACACACACTCATGCACGCACACACAGCAATGCGGCACTTTGATCCATCATTATCGATTAACCATCTGCATACAACCATCCTCATAGAGCCTGCCTCCCTCCTCCCACACAGCAACAGATACTGATACAGGCCTACGTTCCCCACCTCTGAATGACTAGCAACACACACCCACGCGCACACACACACACACCCGCAAGCACACACACTCACGCACATGCGCACACACACACTATAAAACATTTCCTGTAAATGTACAGTAACTTACTGGCAGCATGTCAGGACAGACGCTGGAAGACGAGAAGCAAGTACAGGGAGTGAATATTTAATAAATATCTGACATGAAATAAAACAAAGACAGATCCTAAAAAGGTTCTACAGCTGCACCATCGAGAGCATGGTTGCATCACCGCCTGATACGGCAACTGCTCGGCATCTGACCGTAAGGCGCTACAGAGGGTAGTGCGAACGGCCCAATACATCACTGGGGCCAAGCTTCCGGCATCCAGGACCTATATAATAGGCGGTGTCAGAGGAAAGCCCATAAAATTGTCAGAGACTCCAGTCACCCAAGTTATAGACTGTTTTCTCTGCTATCGCACGGCAAGCGGTACTGGAGTGTCAAGTCTAAGACCCAAAGGCTCCTCAACAGCTTCTACCCCCAAGCCATTAGACTGCTGAACAATTCATAAAAATTGCCACTGGACAATTGACCCCCCCCCCCCCTCAAATTTGCTTTGTTAAAATCCCCCGCTACAATAAATATGGCTTCAGGATAATGGGTTTCCAGTTGGAATGAAGTCCAGTGTAGTTCTTTGAGGGCCGTCGGGGTATCAGCTTGAGGGGGAATACACATGGCTGTGACTATAACCGAAGAGAATTCTCTTGGGAGGTAATTCGGTCGGCATTTGATTGTGAGGTATTCTAGGCTGGCTTCACAAAATGACAATCACACCATGAGTAGTTAATCATAAAACATACACCCCCACATTTTTTTCTTCCCAGAGAGTTCCTTCTTCCTATCTGCATGATGTACTGAGAACCCAGCTGGCTGTATGGACGGGGACAGTATTTCCAGAGAGAGCCATGTTTCCATGAAACAGAGTATGTTACAGTCCCTTGATGTCTCTCTGGAAGGAGATCCTCACCCTGAGCTCGTCTACTTTATTATCTAGAGACTGAACTTTATCTAGAGAGAGACTCTACTTTATCTAGACTCTACTTTATCTAGAGACTGAACTTTATCTAGAGAGAGACTCTACTTTATCTAGACTCTACTTTATCTAGAGACTGAACTTTATCTAGAGACTGAACTTTATCTAGAGACTGAACTTTATCTAGAGACTGAACTTTATCTAGAGACTGAACTTTATCTAGAGACTGAACTTTATCTAGAGACTGAACTTTATCTAGAGACTGAACTTTATCTAGAGACTGAACTTTAGCAAGTAAAATACTCAGAAGCGGTGGATGGTTTGCACGCCTCCTGAGTTGGACTAGAAGTCCGCTCGGAATACCTATTCTCTGCCGGCAGTGTTTTGGAGCAGCCTCTGGTGTGACATACTGTATAGCCACTTAGCTATATCTAGTTTGAAAAGGCAGGTTGAGTAGGCGGGGGGAGCTTTGATTCACGAGCTCACCTTGACTGACAGCTCTTTGAAACGCCTATGTCAAGCAACTTTGATGCATAGATTAATAAAGTCAGCTTTTAATAAAATTTGCTGACACCCTATAGTCAAAATTTGGCACCAGTAGAGTAGATATCTAGCTATATAAACCTCTGCAAATACACCTTCTCCGATGTTGCTTACAAGGCAGAACTTTAAGACCCTCTATCACTCTGATCTGTGCCCTATATATATTTCATTGTTAGGGAACTACTACCACATATCACTTAAATTGGTACAGCACTCTCACTAAAGGGTGCAACAAATATAGCCTCTTACAAGACATGCATTAAAATAGTTTAATGAGCCAGCGATTCTTTCTCCCCTCACAATTTTTCTCCACAATGCATCATCATTTATAGTACGCTGCGGTAAATTTTATAGCGAACCAGCAATGCAGTACTTTATAGTTGTGTCGTACTGAAAATAAGACTCTGCCATTTCTAACAGTGAATATTTAATTATATATTATAGGATACCCACTGATATTTGGTGTTTTATATTATTTGTACTTTAGCAAAAACCTTAACAAAGACTTCTGAACTGACAGTGACAACAGACATTATTTAGTCCAGACCTCTTGGGTTTTTGGCTATGTGTACACTTGAATACAGGGAGTCTATAGCTGCCCCACAAGAAACCAAACATGGCTATTTTGACTAAAGCAACAGAGATTTCACTGCCCTGAGGGAGCCCCACACAGCCCCCCTGCCTAGCTTGTCTGCCATCAGTGAGAGCCAATATTTTCGGAGATTTTCATTTCGATTTCTGCTAAATACATCTACAAGAGCTCTAGTGTGTCTCAGGCCTTTACTGCGGCCTCCACAGCAACATCGCTATCAGTCTGATGAAATCAATGAGCTGGAGTTAGCCTGCCTAGAGGTAATTTCAAGAACAAATGTAAAACACACAGAAAAAGGAAGATTGGAGAAGTACATTCTATGAGCTAGAAAAACATAAAAACGCTTCTCTCCCTCCTCTTCTCTCCCTCCACTTCTCTCCCTCTTCTTTTCTCCCTCTTCCCTTCTCTCCCTCTCTTCTTTCCCTCCTCTTCCCTCCTCTTCCCTTCTCTCCCTCTTCTTCTCTCTCTCCCTCTTCTTCTCTCCCTCCTCTTCCCTTCTCTCTCTCCCTCTCTCCTCTTCTCTCCCTCCCTCCCTTCTCTCCCTCCCTTCTCTCCCTCCCTCCTCTTCCCTTCTCTCCCTCTCTACCTCTCTCTCACTACCTCTCTCTCAAGTGTTAAGTGTGCGTAAATTCCCCCTTTATGCACTTTTCTCTCTGTGTGTATTCTAGCCTTGAATTTAAGCATGACATAAACATGCTATTCACCCGCTATTCGTTTGGGGTGGAGATCAAAGGAATTAATGTGTGTCTACAGACACACCATATTCTGCCCCTGACTTAATTCCATCATAATTCCACCACCTTTACGTGCCAGGAAATAATAAGGTCGAGCAAGCTATCGGTTGAAAGTGGAACAACTTCTACTTCATTTCTTTCTATAGAAATAACACCCATCTCCATCCACTGTCATTTATAAATTGATAAGAGCTATGGATAAGACCTGGGTAAATTAGTAATCTGTTTAGATGATGGGATTGTAAATATAAATTGTTGTAGATCTCTTCTACCTTATAATCGCTGGAGACAAACATGAAACCAGTCATATGGCAACAAACAGAAGCGCATCAACATATCACCTTTTCCACAGCGACGTTTATGAATATAACCTTGAAGGGATGAAATTTAGAGATGCAAGCTATAGAATTCTGTAGCCGTGCGCAAATGACAGTATGCACACCCCCCCCCCCCCCCCAGACCCGGTGTAGTGCCGTGCCTGCAAATAGCCTCATCACAAATCTGCGTAGCCCCAATTAAGCCCCCTCAAGTATTTTTGTATTTTTTGATTTTTAAATAAAGAAATATGTAAAAGTTAATAACCAGGGATATTGTTTACAATCCGATCCCTGGCTGCGTGCTCGTGCCGCGTGTGTATCCTATGACGTGTGTGTGTGTGTGTGTGTGTATGGAGAGAGTTGTCTGGTGTGTGTGCTCGCGCATGTTAGGCTATGTTTTGTGAGCTAACTTCTAGCTAGCTAGTCGCCCATCTCGCCCCGTTGAGATGGATCGTTTTCTGATCAAGTGAAAAGTGCGGGTAGAAAGTTAATATCCAGACCCTGACCCTGTCTCCGGAGAGGGCCAAAGAGGAATAAGGAGATCAGAAAGATGAGTCGGAGAGAGAAACTCGTATGCCACGACGTGAGAGAGCAGCAGAGCAGTTCGCCGCTGCTCCACAGCCACCGTTAGCTGCACTGTCAGCACAGCCACAGTTAGCTGCACTGTTAGCACAGCCACAGTTAGCTGCACTGTTAGCACAGCCACAGTTAGCTGCACCGTCAGCACAGCCACCGTTAGCTGCACCGTCAGCATAGCCACAGTTAGCTGCACTGTCAGCACAGCCACAGCTCTGATTTGATTTAAGCCAGTCACCTGTTGGAAGAACCAAGTCGCCCTCTTCTTCAGTGTTATCCAGCCACAAAAGCTGGACGGCAGGATCGCTACTTCAATCATAGATGATATGAGGATTACAAATGGCTGAAATATTCTATTTCAAAGGGCCGTGCTTTCTGCTTTGCATGCCACCATTTTCAACGTCCAGGAAACCACGGTGGAGAGAAGGCAGCATTTGCCCCACGATGGCTACCAGAACTGGAAGGCGGCAGCATTTACCCACGATGGCTACCAGAACTGGAAGGCAGCAGCATTTACCCACGATGGCTACCAGAACTGGAAGGCAGCAGATTTACCCACGATGGCTACCAGAACTGGAAGAAGGACACAAGCTTTTTAAGACACAATGCTAATGTGGAGCATAAATATGCAATGACAGTGTGGAACGAGTGGACTATTCAGAAAGAGTCTGGCTCAGCAATCTGCAATGCTCTAAGTGATGGACATTTTGAAAATAGTCCGAGTGAACAGAGAGTATATGAGAGCAGTCGTGGAGGCATGGCGTTACACCACATACCAGGGACTTTCACAGAGAGGAGACTTAGAAAACGACACGGCTGTCAACCAGGGAAACTTCCTTGAACTTTTACAGGTCATAGGCAAATTCGACTAAACAGTCGCACAGGAAAATCTCAGATAATACTAGAAATGGTAATTACGCGCATCATGATATAAAGAATGAAACGCTGGGCAAACCCTTGACTCAGAAACCTTGCCTGCCTGTCCATACACGCAGAATAAACCAAGGCTCTGGATTTTCACTGAACCACAACAACAGACGCATCGTCCTTCTATAAAACAACACCTGGTGAGTATCTGAAAGGTCTTTTATTTATTGACAAGAGCCCCTGTCCGGTGGGGGGAACATGATTCAATCACACTGATCTGGATCTGGACGGAACAAGAAGACTCAGGCATATTGTCGGCCATTCGGGCCTACAAGTACTTTTGCAATAGAAATATAATCGCTAAGACTGTGATGATAGCCAGTTCGTTATACAAGTGTGTGTACAGTTAACAGGCTAAATGCGCTGCACTTTAGATATTATTAATTTCATTTCTGACAGTGTGGTAGTGTCCTGTCCTGACCTTAGAGATCCTTTTTATTCTCTGTTTGGTTAGGTCAGGGTGTGACTCGGGTGGGAAAGTCGATGTTTTCTATTTCTTTGTTTTTGGCCGTGTGTGTGTGTGTGTGTGTGTGTGTGTGTGGTTCCCAATCAGAGGCAGCTGTCTATCGTTGTCTCTGATTGGGGATCACATATAAGTTGTCATTTTGCTTTTGGGTTTTGTGGGATCTTGTTTTCTGTTTAGTGTCTGTAACTGACAGAAATGTGCACTTTCGTTTTTTTGCGGTTATTTTTGTTTGAGTGTTTTTTGAATAAATTATCATGAACACTTTCCACGCTGCGCTTTGGTCCACTCTTCCTTCTACCAACGAGAGCCGTTACCGGTAGCCATTTCATCCGAAACATTATTACCAATGCACAGTTGTCTGATTATGCATATGGGATAAATGCACTTGTAAATAGTCATGAAAATCAACTATTTTCTTAGCACCCCCACATATTGATCAAGCCCCCCAGTAGCACCGGGAGAGAGAGAATGCTGGCGCCGTGCCTGCCGAATTGATTTGTTTTAATTATGTGCCAGGACTTTTAATAGCATTTTTTTTTTTTTACAATTTGTATTGTGTTAAATATTAGCCACTATCATTAGCCTTTCTTTCCTCAGTCAGGTCCCTGTGGTTGTTCCTGAGGGTTGCTAGCAATAGTGGATCATAATAGAAGTTGTGCAATAATTTGGGACATGCAGCTTTAGTGGTTAGAGTGTAGGGATGGCAGGGTAGTGTAGTGGTTAGAGCGTTGGACTAGTAACTGGAAGGTCGCAAGATCAAACCCCCGAGCTGACAAGGTACAAATCTGTCGTTCTGCCCCTGAACAGGCAGTTAACCCACTGTTCCTAGGCCGTCATTGAAAATAAGAATGTGTTCTTAACTGACTTGCCTAGTTAAATAAAGGTAAAAAAAATCATTTGAATCGTTAAGAAACGCAGACCATTCACCGCAGTTTAAACCTGGAGCCTGCTTCACGACCACTGGACCGTTGTCATCACAGTTACGTGATTATGGTAGATTTATTTGACTACTGTTCAACCACCATTGTGCGCTTTTCTCACCTTCCAATATCTCATGGGTTGAACAATTGAATATAGCAACAGGATGACTCAAACTATTTCTTATTCACCAATATATTTAATATGTAAATGTACCAATTGGTAATGAAAAGGAGACATATATGAGTGTTTTTACATGGCTTTCTTTCATTGATCCCTAATATTCAGAACCGTTCTCCATATATTCTAGCGAGTCTGCTGAGAAAATTCAAATGAACCTTTTAGTGCCGTAGGCTAAATCAGGGTCATCCAGAGTGTTTCTTGGTAATTTAAAAACAAATCTACTTTGAAACCAAGGTACACACCTCACACACATGGTTATGGGCTTAAAACAAAGACGACACCTGGACCATGTCAGATACCCAGCGTTGAAATGTATTCTATTTTGAGCTTGCATCCCAGTATTACACTCTATATACAGTACATCACAGAAGACTGAAATATAACAAAACCGTTTGACATAGAAACACCGGAGTTTCTGCGGGATAAAAAAAATATATATATGCTTTATTAATTATGAAATGATGAAAACGATTAATACCATTCCACCCAGGAGGCCACTAGAGTGTGATTTGGTCATTTGACTACAGGAAAGCACTACAGGCACACCAAAAGTGATGGCTTTAGATACATGTACTGAACTCCACGACAAGATCTGTTGGCCAGCAAGTGGTGGGAGAGTTTCAGGGGTTGAATGACATTTTATTCAGTGTGCAAAAGGGACTCAAATCAAAGTTTATTTGTCACGTGCGCCGAATACAACAGGTCAAACCTTACTGTGAAATGCTTACTGTTCCTTATATAATGACAAACTGGGGCGTAGGTTTAACTACTTTTAATGAACATATACTTCAGCCAGAAAACTCCATGTGTAGCCATGCAAGGCATTCTTTAACCCCCTGCCTCCCGCATAGCCTGCTGGGTAACGTAGTCTAAATGTTATTAACACGTAACACATATTTCCTTTAAAAGATAACTACTTTTCTATGTAACTACACATGTCACATCACATTTGTTTACTCAACCTGCATAACATGCCATTTTCAATAACACACATTTTTTTCCCCAAATTCTTTGTATTTTTTTTTAATATTATTTTTCTACTAAATATAGTCTGTCCAACACTCTATTGTGGCTCTATTTCTTTTCACATAACCAAAACATTCAGTCCAGGTTTCCTTTTTTGTATTTTTGTATTTATTTAGCAATTCCTTTCAGGGGCTTTGACAGTCCTTTTGGGTCGTTCTGCTGAAGTGCTTCCTGAAACAGTTGGACAGCATTCATTGTCAGTCAGGGTGTTCTGACTGAATTGTCCATTTCTAAAGGCATTTGACGCTTCAGCAGTATCCCCCTGATGATCCTCGGTCCCTTGAGTGAATGGCCGCAGCCTTAGATCCACTCTGTTTCGTCTCAGTTGTGATCCATACTCCGTTTGGATCTCATAGGATCGCGGTGCAACTTCTCTCTGCACACACCCAAGCTGCATCCAGGTTCCTGTAGTGATGACTTGGAGTCGTACATGATCTGTAGGTTTCAGTTCAGGTAAGTGTCTTGCACTTTTGTCGTGTCTCTGTTTTTGTTTGTCTTTCTGTTTTTCCTTTGTGAGTTTGATTTTGTGAGCACCTCTGGGTGATAGCAAGTCCTCATGGATGGGTAGATTGGTTCTGATGCGACGTCCCATCAACATTTGTGCAGGTGAAAGTCCGTTCTGCAGCAGTGCGCTGCGGTAGATCATCAGATTTTTTAGGAAATGCTCCTTTCCATCGTGTGCCTTTTTCATCAGACCTTTGACAATTTTGTAGTAGGGTCTGTTGTGTACTGGATGAGGCATTAGCAGCTCTGCTTGCTGCTTTGGCCTGTAGGTCAAACACAGTTCACATGAAGCAGTGGTCTGGCTGATTTCCTGGTTCATTCTTGTCCAGTACATTACTTCTCGTGCTCGTCGTTTGCATTTTTTCTCACCCAAGTGGCCATCGTGTATTTTCTGTAGCATTTCTTTGCGTAGTGTCATGGGAATGACAATCTTGTTGCCTTTGAACACCATGTCATCCACAACGGTGAGCTCTGCTCTGCCGTCCAGTAATCCTGTATTCTCCTTGGACAGTTGTTTTTCTGTGCAGGCCATCCTATCAGTGTTGTTTCTTTCAACTCTGTCATTGTTTGGTCAGCTGTGGTCTCTCTTTTGATCTGCTCCAATTCTCTCGACGTAGGCCTGAATCTCAGTGTTTTTCTGTGTGTCGAAGCTCTCCTTCTTGTCGACTGCTCGAGAAAGAGTGTCGTCGGCGAACAACATGAACTTTCCCGGGGTCTGCAGTCTGATCAACATTTTCTGGATTCTCATTGGACAATCATTCAGTGGCTTAGACATGATTGACACTAATGGTTGGTGGTCGGATTCTACTACGAAGTCTCGTCCGTAGACGTATTGGTGAAACCTTTCGCAAGCGTATGTGCTTGCCAGTAGTTCTTTCTCTATTTGTGGATACCTTGTCTCTGCGCCTGTCAAGGTGTCGTCATGCTGTTGCAGAAGAACTGCTCCCAGGCCAATCTGTGACGCGTCTGCAATCCTTGTTTTTCTCTGGATCATAGAACCTGAGCACTGGCTCTTCTGTGATTGTCTTCTTTAGGTTTTTGAAGCAGTTTTCCAGTTCATGGGACCATTCCCATTCATTTTTCTGTTCCAGAAGACATCTGAGTGGAGCAGACTGTGCTGACAAATGAGGTATGAACTTTGCAAGGTAGGTGATCATGCCCATGAAGCGTCTCACATCGTCCTTGTTCTTCGGGCGCTCTATGTTGTTGATGGCTGATGTTTTCCTCGGGTCTGGTTTGACTCCGTCCTCTGAAAGTACATCTCCCACGAAGGTAAGTGTTTTCACACCAAACTCCCATTTGTCCTTGTTTAGTTTTAGGTTGACTTTCCGTGTCAGGTCCAGCACTTGTCTCACTCTCGCATCGTGTTCTTCTTTTGTGGACCCCCAGACGATGATGTCATCCAACATAGTCTCCACTCCTGGAATGTGCTTGAAGATCATGTGGATTGTCTTGTGGTAGACCTCTGGCGCTGAGAGAATCCCATATGGTAGACGAAGAAATCTGTACCTGCCCTCAGGTGTGTTGAATGTGCATAGCCTTGAGCTTGCATCATCTAGCTTCATTTGCCAGAATCCTGATGAGGCGTCAAGCTTACTGAACCACTTTGCTCCAGCAAACTCCCGCAAACTGCGACATTATCTCGTCTCTGGTTGGCAACTTGAAATGCTCTCTCTTGATTGCTTTGTTGAGATCTCTCGGATCTAGACATATCCTGAGATCGACGTTCTTTTTCACCATAATAACCAGTGAGCTTACCCAGTCTGTAGGTTCATCCATTTTTGTGATGACGTCCATCTTTACCATGCGTCCGAGTTCCTCTTTGAGCTTTTTTTCAGTGCAAATGGTACTTTTCTGCATGCATAATTTTGTCATCAGTACATATTTCGTGTTCTCCTGGTAAACACCTAAAACCCTCAAACACATCCTCATACTCAGCCAGTATTGATGCTTGGTCATTTACATTATGTGATGTCACTACATACACTATATTTAACAAATTGAGCTTTTCACATGCAATGATTCCTAGAACAGGCTGTACACTCTTTTCCACAATCAGCAGCTGTGCTCTGAGCTGTTTTCCTTTGTGCTGTAAAGTTACTATGCAGCTCCCTTTGACTGGTACGTTCTCCCCAGTATAACCAGTAACCTTCATTTTCACCGGGTGAATTTTGCTCTTCACCTTCAGTGTTTTGTAGTCATCCAGCGATAACAGGTTTACCTGTGCTCCAGTATTTATTTTGATTTGACCTTTATTTAACTAGGCAAGTCAGTTAATTCTTATTTTCAATGACGGCCTAGGAACAGTGGGCTCGGGGATTTGAACTTGCAACCTTCCGGTTACTAGTCCAACGCTCTAACCACTAGGCTACCCAAAGTATCAAGCTTGAATGGTATTATAGTTTAATTCACAATCAATGGCACAATCCATTCAGCTTTTACTGCATTGCATAGAATCAACAAATTCTTCTTCCATCTCCTCGACTGTGTGAACCTTTTTCTTTGTAGCCTCAGCTTTGCAGCATTTTGAGAAATTATTTTCCCCAGAGTTGTTACATGATTTGCCATATGCAGGACATTTTTTTGGCTTGTGGAAACATCCACATTTTCCACATGTGGTGTTTTGATTTCTCTCTTTTGCTTGTTTTTGTTTTGTAAGGCGTTGTGTGTGTGTGGTGCTCCTCTCTTTTTATTGCATACACTGACGTCTCATCCCTGCACAGCTCTTTAGCTTGTGTTCTGATGGTTTCTGCTGCTCAACACACATTCACTGCTTTATCCAAAGGTAAATCTTGCTCACGCAGCAATCTCTCCTTGAGTCCATTATCAAGTATGCCACAGACTATTCTGCCTTTCATTAGTGACTCTTTCAGATTTTCAAATTCACACGTTTTGCTCAGTGTGTTCAGGTCAGCCAAATACTGGTCAAAACTGACTCCCTGTTTCTGATCATGAGAGAAACTTGTATCTCTCAAACGTGACGTTCTGGCTTGGTACAAAGTACTCCTCAAATTTTGCCATTAGCACAGTCAATGTCAAGTTTGCCTCGTCTTGCTGAAAGCTATTGTAAATTTCCAATGCATCCTCTCCAATAACATGCAGAAAAATGGAAGCTTTCAATTTGTCATCTCCCCCTAGACCACTAGCTGCTAGGTAGATATTGAATCTCTGCTTGAAATGTTTCCAATTGTCAGCTAAATTGCCTGTTAACTGCATAGGAGTAGGAGGACTAAGCCTATTCATGACGGAGAACAGGAACAGTGTCAATTTCTCTTACATCATTATGTTGCTCATCAGCTTGCTCGTCAACAGATTCCAATGCAGCCTCGCTCTCGCTGTTGTCACTCTCGCTGCTGCGGCTCGTTGTCCTCGCTCTTGCAAGCTAGCATCTTCGACTACTCACGTCACTTGTGGTGGAATGTTACATTTTCGACGCGGACATTTGCAGAGTAACTGCTTTCTCTGTCTCGTCATAGCGACTACCAATCTGACACCATGTTATGTTTGTTCCTTATATAATGACAAACTGGGGCGTATGTTTAATGAACATATACTTCAGCTAAACTCCATGTTTAGCCATTCTTTACCCCACCGCCTAGCCTGCTGGGTAACGTAGTCTAAATGTTATTAACACATAACAACACACTTACAAACAAAGGCTCTAAACAATAGTGCAAAAAAAGGTGTTAGGTGAACAATAGGTAAGTAAAGAAATAAAACAACAGTAAAAAGACAGGTATACAATCTACAAGACCCTGCTAGGTAAAGTCCCCATTTATTTCAGCTCGCTGGTCACCATAGACGCACCCACCTGTAGCACGCGCTCCAGCAGGTATATCTCTCTGGCCACCCCCAAAACCAATTCTTCCTTTGGCCATCTCTCCTTTTAGTTCTCTGCTGCCAATGACTGGAACAAACTACAAAAATCTCTGAAACTGGAAACACTTATCTCCCTCACCAAACTACCTCTCCCCCTACTGTATTTTTTATTTTTTTTAAGCACCAGCTGTCAGAGCAGCTCACAGATTACTGCACCTGTACATAGCCCATCTATAATTTAGCCCAAACAACTACCTCTCCCCCTACAGTATTTATTTATTTTGCTCCTTTGCACCCCATTATTTCTCTCTACTTTGCACATTCTTCCACTGCAAATCTACCATTCCAGTGTTTTACTTGCTATATTGTATTTACTTTGCCACTGTGGCCTTTTTTTTGCCTTTACCTCCCTTATCTCACCTCATTTGCTCACATCGTATATATACTTATTTTTCTACTGTATTATTGACTGTATGTTTGTTTTACTCCATGTGTGACTCTGTGTTGTTGTATGTGTCGAACTGCTTTGCTTTATCTTGGCCAGGTCGCAATTGTAAATGAGAACTTGTTCTCAACTTGCCTACCTGGTTAAATAAAGGTTAAATAAATACAATAAATAAAAATAAGGTAATTCTGAATACCAACTTCTGAGAAGTACATTTCCCAAATCTGAATCGGGCCCAATATGAACACAGAAGAACAGCAGTAGAATCAGAGGATGGACTTCAAGGTCTCAGTGATTTAGCTGAGCTCAGAGCTCTTCCACTGCAGCGTCATGAAGAACAAATACCAGCCACTGATACCTGTTGTGTAGCTTATGCTAATCATACAAATATACAGTGGATTTACAGAGCTTTAGAAGTGTGATGTTAAATATGTTTAACTGATACAAAGGTTTGGGTTAAGTCAGGCATCAAAGCGGATTGTGTTGTTGATGATTAACAACAGCACAAAACAAAGTTTTCAGAGTTGACCAGTCTGCTCTAAAACGAGCTTTCTTCATTAACTTTCCATCTCGCAGCATCCCCCCAAGGACAAATAGAACAGGGTGAGTGAGAGAGAGGGAGAGCGAGATTCGATAAAAATGTGAGAGGCAGAGTTTTATTTTCAGTTCTTCACAGTCTGTTGATCAAGGTGAAAAATGCTGTTTTAATTCCTGGAATCATATCATCCTGTCGACAAGCTCATTACAAAGAATCACTGCTGCAGGATAAAGTGGGGATGGAGAAGGAGAGAAATAGAGAAAGAGAAAAGAGCGAAAGAGGGAAAGAGAGAAATAGAGAAAGAGACGAGGGAAAGAGAGAGAAGCAATTAAAGCCCATTGAGACCTACAGAGGTTGTAAAATGGCACTGCTATATTTTAGTGCTTTCTCAAGTATCGACCATGGGAAGACTCTGTAGCCAGTTGAGGAAGTTTCATCTGAAGGGCTTTGACCTCTGACCTGTTGAGACATACACTGCACTACCAAGGAAAAAGGAAGTAACTGCTCATAGCGTGGAACTGAGAGAAATTGCTTTTTCTTACCTTGGTTTCACAGTAACCTAGTACAGTTACTGCTAATATGGCCCCCATTTTCTCCAAAACACAATACAACAGAGGCAGGATATTTGTTCACATGATTTAAGCATGTATTTAATGTAGCAAAAATGAAAACTAATTTCGACCAAATAAGCAGTTAGTGCATTTTTGTTTGGTAGGGCAGTACAGCCTTCTGTGTAAAATGTACTGTACCCAGCTGTGCTGCTAAGACCTGAATTATACATAATTTGACATCTCGGAAAAACATCTCCCGCACTCATTCTCTCTCTGTGTCTGTGATGTGTTATTGACAAATAATTTCTTGTCAGTATGAATGCCTCCTCCTGAATGCCTCCTGTCGTCCGTAGTATTAACTAATTACCTTCCGTCCGCCATGGCGGAGAGCCACCCACCCCAGAGAATATTCCCATTTCACGTCATGCTTGACATTCCGATGGAATTGGAGATCACATCCAGATTCAGACCAACTAAAATGACCCCCCCCTACTCACTGCAATCACAACACAGTTATTAGGTAAACTACTAGGCTGCTGTTCTGACATGTTTTCACAGTGGTCAAACAAGTCACACAAGCAGATGCACACATGCAGGTTGTTCCCCTTAATTCTCATGCTTTCCTTCCACTGCATAATGAAACCCAGCGTGGAGTCACAGTCTCCAGTCTCCTGTCAATAAACCAAGCTAATTCCAAACTCATTAACAATCCGACCAGGACAATACTGGCCACAAAAGCATACTGTGTGGGTGTGCTGTCTGTGGCAGGGAAAATACACAGGCTTTTCACAGTTGACTGTCTGTCATTTTCTATGATAAAGGTTTCTTTATGGAAGACCCCGGTTGCAATTGATTTGTGATTTGACGAGAATAGTACAAAAGAGACCCAAGAGTGCAGTGTAAACCCTTGGGAGGATCGGGTGAATAAAAAAATGTTAAAAAACAAATCCACAAAAGACGGGCGTTTTGTTGAATAAGAATCTGGAGGTATTCATCGAGAGTCATCGTCTGGCCTTTGGGTGAACGTGTGAGGAAATACAAAAGAACAGGTTGAATATTTTTCCAGAGTCGTCATCATGTTATGCCTTCCAGTCTTCTGTTTATTGAGGAGAAAATACTCTAACTTTCCTTTATTGGGGAGAAAAGCTCCACAATAAGCATTTCGCTACACCTACAATAACTTCTGCTAAACACGTATATGTGACTAATACAATGTGATTTGATTTGAATCCTCTAACTTTCCTTTATTGGGGAGAAAAGGCTCTAACCTTCATTATCGGGGAGAAAAGCCCCTAACCTTCATTATCGGGGAGAAAAGGCTCTAACTTTCATTATCGGGGAGAAAAGGCCCTTACTTTGCTTTATTAGTGTCACGACTTCCGCCGATCCACTTTTCATTTTCCATTTGTTTTGTCTTTGTTTTACACACCTGGTTTCAATTCCCCAATTCCATGTTCATTATTTAACCCTTTGTTTTCCCCGTGGTTTTTGTGCGTGTTTGTTATTATTGTAAGTTCGGTCCGTTGTTTGTGGGCCTGGTGTTACTTAATGTATTTTGATATTTTGAGTAAAGTTCCTTGTGTTTACTCATCTCTGCTGTCCTGCGCCTGACTCCTCTGCACCAGCTACACCCAGATCCTTACAATTAGGGAGAAAAGCCTGTAACTTTCCTTATTGGAGAGAAAAGCCTGTAACTTTCCTTATTGGAGAGAAAAGCCTCTAACTTTCCTTAATTATTTATCATGAGAGGGCCATAAACAATGCCTAGTAATGCTTATACTGCCAAAAATATAAAATCTTACCTTTTTAAAAATAGTTATACATTGCTGAAGTGTAATCACATTTGAGGACACAAGCTCAAGTACACAGTACAAATATGATACAAAATAATGATGAAATTATCATATTTAGTGACAGTATAAAATAGTCACCATTTCGTATGACCGACGACATAATTTTTTGGGCCCAGCGTTCTCTGAGCAGCGCAGAGACACCATTGAAATGCCTGCTAACTTGTTACAACTTCAGTTTTCAGCACGGAAATATTTTGGAAGGTTCTTGTTTCAATTCTACTAAATTATTAGTATTTTTCCATGTTGAGAGCTCTTGGTCCATCTGAGAACATCACAGCAAGATGTTACTGCTTTTGCTGCGACCGCTCTGCTGTTTCATACGCCATATAGAGAGTAACGGCGTCTTTTTGTAGGCACTAACAGAGGTTGTCTCTGCCATGGCTCGCTGGCCAAAGCTCATGGAATGAATGGGGTTTTATAGGGTTTTTTGGATAAACGCCGAAGATAAGGTCTGTGGTACATACATGTTTAGGACATTTTACACGTTTTATTTTTTTTTTTACATTTATGTAATCAAATAAGCACATAAAGGCTTCATAATTCATAAAGGTCATATGTTAACTGACTGATACTATCTCATTGAACAAAACGTACAAAATGTATAAGTCTGTGTTAGACCTTAATTTTGGCGTTTATGACGAAATCCCATTATTTCCCTATTAATTCCCCTCATAGGAATGGCTGAATGAACCAGAGGTTTCAATTCCGATTTTTAACACTTCAAACTGGCGAGCTCTATTGGATGCGGAGCTGCGAAGTTCACAGCCAGGAAATCGATCCTTTGTCCGCATAGGCCAAAAAATGCGACGTGTCGATCCCTACGCAAATGAGGCGTCACATTTAATCTCAGATGAGAGCGCAGAGCGACATGTGAAGAGAGACAACCAGTGCCTTCACGGAGTGCACAGAAATCGATTGTTGCACCGTTTACAGAACACTCTGTACACAGACGTGTTGGTCGGAACCAGTCCAAATAGGGACTTTAATGTTTAAGAGGAGTGTCACAAGCGCCACGCTTGATCAGGGCGCAGTAGATTAGCGTCAGGGTCTAGTGGTGTTGAAGAAGAGGCTGGTGCAGTGAAGTCATCGGTTGGTAGGATTAACTTTATGAGAAGCACATAATGTTTGCACTGTGAGTCACCATCTGTTTCCTCATGGGGTACACACACACACACACACACACACACACACACAGACACAGACACAGACATACATACATACATACATACATACATACATACATACATACATACATACAAGGGGAACTGGAGGGCTAATGTTAACCCTGATGTTATATTACCAGTGGAGGGATTAACCTTAATTTAAACATCATAATCAATACCATGTTTAATCAATTAATCAATAACTTCAAGTCTGTAATGATGAGTCACTCTAAACCACCAGGGTTGACAGACTGAATGAACCTCTTCAAGTACCAAAAAACATTATTCACTTTGGCAAAATATATTTTGGATAGGGTAAAATTTTGAAATTCTGGTGAGATGATTGATTAAAACATCTGTAATCAATCAATCTGTAGTGTGTATAGAGAGGCTGTGGGGCTAAGGTGAGTGGTATCACCATGAGGGGGCAGGGAAATGTCTGCCAGAGCCTGACTATCAACCCATTTTGTAATATCCCTGGCTGAGAGGGAGAAAATAACTCTTGAGAGAAAAATCGATAAAATTAATTTCCCGAAAAATGGAGCCAATATGTTCTTAAATTAGTCATCTAACACAGTGAATACTAGGAATCATATATCCTGCTTTAAATCAGCTATAGAGTGACACCTCCAGTTCAATAATGTTATATAACTATAGTTTTGTCTTTCTCAGGTTATTTGTATTTAAAACTGTCGTACAACATTAAAATGTCTGTCTTCTTATACGTTGTGCGTTCTCGCAACTCTTGTTCTAAATGTATTCTCACAAATGCAGTATAAAGCCGATTTTCTTATTCTGTCAGTGGGAAATACACGTACGATTTTTGCCCCTGAAATATCAACAATGGAACAACACCTGTTGAAACCAGGGCATTGAACACATTCAAATTCACCTAGTCAGCCAATGAGGAGTGATTATCAAACGTAAAAGAAATGGGTCAAGGGGAAGGAATATGTAAACATAAAAAAACAAAACATATTTTTCTCTTTCTCTTTCTCCTGCGATTTTAAATCAAATCAGGTTTGTTTTCTCTTCACAGCAAAATCCCCCACAAATAAAAAACATTTACTCAGGCAGAGCCATGACAACTTCACATATTCTATATTTGTAAACAATGTGAAATGTGCACCGACCATGGCGAGGGCAAGGGCTCATAGGACTCATTAAGTAGTAGGCCACAACTGTAACGTTTTTTTAGGACATAAAATGTACTGTTGGATGAATACATGGCTACTAGCAGTGGGTATTATATTTAGAGTTAGTGATCTAGTTCATGTGTTTTGAGTTTGATGTTGACACCCAAATGAATGAGCCTATGATATTAGTTAGTGCACATAAAGATGAACGCAATTCATGGAAATTCTGTAGTCCTATTTTGACAGTAAAATACAGCATATACAGTGTTATTTTCAACACAACATTCATGACAATCACTGGATTAGGTTGCCCATCAAAATATCTTGAATCATGCATTCCTGACTGGACATGTTAGATGAAGCAATTTAATTTATGATTCAGGAGAACATGTTAGTTTGGAGCCCTTTAAGGTAATGAACACTTAGGGGAGGTGATGTTTCAGGAGAACATGTTAGTCTGGAGCTCTGTAAGGTAATGAACACTTAGGGGAGGTGATGATTCAGGAGAACATGTTAGTCTGGAGCCCTGTAGTAGTAATTACCACTTGTTGATTCAGGGGAACACATATGACAGCCACTATTTCACAATATAGCCTAAGTCGTAGGCTTGGCTTTTATATTGTATAAGTGGGGGTGAGTTGGCGGCGTGCACAGTGACGTGGGCTGGTGTGGATAAAATGTTGAGGCCGAATTCTTGTCCCAGTCGGCCCTTGTTTGTGAGGCTATAGCATTAGTATGTACAGGAGAACTTCTCTCCCTCTCTTGCTGTCGGGGCATCATATTTTACATTGGCATGTGTTCATTCAAGTGAAGGGGAGGCAGTTTGATAAATGGAGGGACTCCAGGGATGAAGCATGTCCCCTTGTGATTGGCTCCAGGGATAAAGCATGTCCTCTCGTGATTGGCTCCATGGATGAAGCATGTCCCCTCGTGATTGGCTCCAGGGATGAAGCATGTCCCCCCTCGTGACTGGCTCCAGGGATGAAAGATGTCCCCTCGTGATTGGCTCCAGGGATGAAGGATGTCCCCTCGTGATTGGCTCCAGGGATGAAGCATGTCCTCTCGTGATTGGCTCCACAGCCATTACTCAGATAGCCTGGTGATTACAGACAATACATCCTAAATGGCACCCTATTCCCTATACATAGTGCACTACTTTCGACCAGGGCCCTATGGCATCCTATTCCCACCATAGTGCACTACTTTCGACCAGGGCCCTATGGCATCCTATTCCCTACATAGTGCACTACTTTTAACCAGGGCCCATTGGGCACCCATAGGGCTCTGGTCATAAGTAGTGCACTATGTAGGGAATAGGGTGCTATTTGTGACTGAGACTGCGGCCTGAATGTGGGGGCTGATGGCTACGCCTGGCCTCCTGTATGAGGGAGCAGTCTCCACGGAGAGAGACTCAACAGCAGTGGTTTAGCAGTAGTCTTTGATTGCCAGTCTAAATCAATGGGGAGCTATAATGGATTATGTGCACAGCTATCAATCACATTGTGCAGAGGGGAAGGCCTGGAGGAAACTATGCAGAGCAGCATTAAGATGTGTCCCTCAAAGTACAGAGGATATGAACCAGTATCCTGATGAGCCTAGCAACATTACATGAATAAAATGTGACTAAAACTACTGGATGGGGGAAGGAAACTGTTTTGTGTTTCTCCAGGTATTACTGTAATGCCTCTGACTAACCTGTACCCCCGCACATTGACGCGCTACCGGTAACCCCTGTATATAGCTTCATTATTGTTATTTTATTGTGTTACTTTTTTAAATGTTTTGCTTTAGTTTATTTGGTAAATATTTTCTTAACTCTTCTTGAACTGCACTGCTGGTTACGGGCTTGTAGTAAGTAAGCATTTCATGGTAAGGTCTACACTTGTTGTATTCGGCATTTCACGGTAAGGTCTACACTTGTTGTATTCGGCGCATGTGACAAAAAGTTCGATTTTATTTGCCCTGCTTGTTTTTCCTGGTATTACTGTAATGCCTGTTAAAAGGTACATTGTTTCTCCTGGTATTACTGTAATGCCCTGTTTAAAGATACATTGTTTTTCCTGGTATTACTATAATGCCCTGTATAAAGATGCATTGTTTTTCATAAGCACTTTGACAGTTCAACCTTGACTGAGCTTGGTTTTTTGACAGTGCAGCTACAGCAGCAACGTTACTGCCATGTCAGCCATGTTCTCTTTCAAAAGGTTAAGTTGCATCCCACACATTCCAACCGCCAGTTCAACAGTCCATTAGCCAGGCATGAAGCTATACAACAGTTTGTTTTGTCAATGGACATTATCCACAATACATTACACAGTAACAAATGCAGCTGGTTTCTTCCAAGTACCCATTTTGAAAATCTATATTGCGCAATTGACAAATGAGACTACACATCTGTACAAGTTCATATTGTTCCTGCAAATAATATACAGTAAAACGGAGAGCAAATTCCTTGAAACCGTCGGTGGGAAAAGCAGAATTAATAACGCAGTTTGCTAAATGAATTACTACTACGCTGATTTCCCTGTCTGAGAACACAATTCCTGCTGTTTAAAATGATAATAGTACTCATTAAAAAATCCCTCCCTAGACTAGAATACAGCCTGTCTGCTTGGTGGGATTAGGTACATATTGGTTTAAGAATAGAGGTACTTTGTGAAGGCTTATGCTGTATCCTCCCAGCAGGACAGTATGTGCTGTGCACAGTGAGGAATGGGTTGCTGTACTACTACTGTAATGCAGTCAAACTGAATGGTGAAATTCAATTAGAGTAAATTAGACGACATTAGTTATGCCCTATTCAATTATATGGGGAAAGTCACTTCAAAGAACACTTTTATCCTTGCAAACACAACTGTCCGACCCTTAACGTGGTTGAACACTCCATCCTACATGTATGTGTGTGGTGTCCATGAAAGATAGCCGCCTCAGGTGGACGATGATTTAAACCTCCAATGTACCCTAATGAGTGGCGCTACCTCAAGCTTGTTGAGCCCTACAGAAATAGGCCATAACCTTGGTTGGTGTCCCTCGCATGGCTGAAATCCTGACTGAAAACTCTTATTGGGGGATTTATCATTATGTAAGCTCTATGAGAGGATCCTAATGGTCTGTTAATAACAGTTGACTTTCGCATCATGGACTTTGAGATATTATTTTCAGGGGCAGCGGTTAATACCGTAGCTAGATGGCGTACCGTCACGGATGTTCTGTGGCGAGCCCACCAGGGGCCTCTGGAAACAGCTGTAGTTAGCAGGCCAGCAGTCAATGAGCCTCAAGCACTACAGACATCATCTCCCAGAAACACTTTACTACATTTCTCAGAGGGCATAGTGGCAGCTGCATGACTGATTTATTCCCAGTTTAATTTAATGCTCTCATGCTTAAATTTTTCAATTACCAAAAACAATATTATTTCTGGAGGGAAAAGCATTTTTAAAACTTTGTAGCAGTATTGCAGCATCAACTTTTCTCGGTAAAGCTCAACTTTCACCAGCAATACTAACTAATTACAGTGTATTACTAATTTAAGCCACCTGTGCATACCAATTCAACTTAATGTGAGGTCCTGAATAATGCAAAACCCACTTCTGCAGGCAGAGTTGCATACTTTACACTAGTCCTACCCTCGACTGCCCTACATTTGTCTCTTAGCATAAGGCTGAAGCTCAGAACCGCACTTCTTAAAACGATCCCCTAAAGCAAAGGCTTTGGAGAAATGATGAAGCTATATAAGCTATAAGGATCACAGTCTGTGGCTCAGCGATGGAATGGCAATCAGGCTTTACACATTTTCTCCACAAATCAGTTCTACAATCAAATTACCCTAGCCCTAATCCTAGACTTTACCATTAGTGGGGTACGAAAAATATCTGTCTCTAAATCAGTGTTTAGCTGGTTAGGGCAACTTCTTCTACCTACTCCCTGTTTCCCTTTACATCTCTGTAAGTGAGACGCATAACGGGCCACTGGGGCCTCGTTTCCCGGAGCCTTTGCAAGCAGTAAGATCATCGTTAGAACCTTCTTTACAATGTATCTTTAGTAGCCAAGATGTTTGGCAGAACCTTCGTTAATAACGTGACTCTTAAAAACCCTTCACACGTCAAAGAGTAATGGACTACTTGTAGAGCAGCCATCGTTCGATGCTTAGGATTGAAATAACCTATTTATCCCCATGTAGCCTATGTATGTTTTAATGCAGTCATTTCGGTTTGCCCTTTCGCGTACCTTTATTCACAGAAGATCTCAGCTAAACATCATCTGACTGCCGATGACTTCAGAATGAAGTAGAATACAAAATGCAAAGTTGCCAAAGTATTTTCAATTGTTATAAACAAGTGAAGGATAAAATGATGCTTCAAACGAAACCCGAAGTGACTGCATTAAAACATACATAGGCTACATGGGGATAAATAGGTTATTTCAATCCTATTGAAATCAATATCATGTTAAACCAATGGACTTGTCTTTTGCGACTAGGCTACGGTCTATCATTTTTGCCTGAATGTGTTTCATGATGTGTGACAACAAGATGATTTTGTACATTATTATTGGGTAAGCATAATAAGCTGCCTCAGTAACCTATTTGCATTCGTAGGGGGTAATATCTCTCTTAGGAGCGGATCCGTGATCAGTATTGTAGAATAATTCTAATCTTAAGGTAAGATTTGAATGGAGAAAACTGATCCGAGAGCAGCATTGCTTTTCTTTCGATGCTATCAGTATCGACACATGGTCTAACGACGCACTTAGCCAATGTTCTCTGTAGCTTGGTATAGGGCGCAGAACAAATTTGATTGGTTTCTAAAAGGTCATGGTAGAGGTTTGAACTGTGTATCTTATAAATACAACTTTGAGTTACAAGTTTAAATATCTCAAAGATACAACTGTTCTGGGCAGTTGGCTGGACAGTTATGCTGCCTCGGACAGCAACGTAAAATGCTAAGCTAAACAAAGCTAGTTGGCTAGCAGATCTCTTACTAATGTTGAATCATAGAATAGCTAGTTAGGTCTCAAATATATCAGTGAATCAGCTCCCACTTACTTTATCAAAATGTTTAGTTGAATAAGCTTTAACTTAATAAATAAATTGGAACAGTTTGTTATGCTTCCCTTGGGGGTAAAAACATAAAATGCTAAGCTAAAGGTAGCTTTGCTGAGCAGAGAACTACATTCTACTAATGTTGAATTATAAAATAGAAATAGCTACCAAGTTAGCTCTCATATCTGCCAGTAGGTAAGTTGACATTTGTTTTATTAAAAGCGAAAACCCCAAAAACTGAAACAGACTGTTTATGTTGCCCTGGGAGCAGAATGTTATTTTGGATCAAGATCACTTGAGGCCACGAGGGCGGAATTCAAGCACAAAAAGTTATTTTCAAAAGTCTTAATTGCCTGTGGTGCAGCCATTGGAATTGACTGTTTAAATGCGTCCCCGGGGTTAGTTATGCTAGTTTGGGTCAAGATCACTTGGTGCCCTGAGGGCAGACTTCAAACACAAAAGTTAATACAAAAAAGTATTTTCTGCCCTGGGGACATGCATGGACTTATAAATTATATACCCCAAAAAACATTACTGCCCCTGAAGCAGCATATAAAACAGTGCATTCCAATTTCTAGTTTATTAAGCTTAATTTTACAAATTATTTTGGCTTATCATTTTCTCATTTACTGGAAAATTTGAGACTATTTGAGCTAGCTCTTGTTTATGATTCAAAATTAGTAAGAAGTAGCTAGCTAGCTATCTGCTTAGCCAGCTTGTTAAGTTTAGAGTAGAATTTTACATTTGTGCACCTGGAGAAGCATATCATTCTATTCAAATTTGTCAGTTTATATAGCTTATTCAACTAATTATTTTGATAAAGCAAGTGGGAGCTGACTTACTGGTATATTTGAGACCTAGCTAGCTAGCTCTATTTTATGACTCAACATTAGTAAGAGAATGCTATCTGCTAGTCAACTAGATCTGTTTAGCTTAGCAATTTACATTTTATTGTCCATCTCAGTTTAGTTTTTTTCAAATAGCTTATTCAATTAACAATTCAATAAATGTTAGCTGACTTACTTGTATTATTTTTTACACATAGCTAGCTAGCTCTATTCATTCAACATGAGTAGCTAAGAGGTTGCTAAATGATTAGCTAGCTTGCCTGCTCAGACAAGCTTAGCATCTTGCTACTAGTTTGCTACATTTGACTCTTTGCTTCAAGTCAGGAGACCAGTTGTATCTTAGAGGTATTGTCACGTCTGTCTGACTACTGTACCACAATAATGATTTCAAAACAATCCAACTTGTTTTATTAACAAGATTCTCAGTTTAAACCTCCACCATCTTTTCCAAAAATGTGCATCTGTTAAACTCAACTCCCATTGACCTGTTACTAACCAATCGGATTTGTTCTGTCCTAAACCAATCAGAATCTCTCTGCCCATTGGAAACAAAGTTGACTATACTTTATATCAACCTGCGTGAAGCAGGATGCATCTGGTACGATCATAGTCATGTTTTAGTTACATTGCAACTGGGAAACAAGGCCCTGGGCTCTTCAGAATGAGTCTGACGTGTTATTGATAGTGCTGCTCCTGTCGGCTTGGTCGGTGGCCGATTTCAAGAGACAGATCAATGGCTTTGTCCGTGAGATGAGAAATATAGGAGAGGAAATGTGTAGCAAGTCATCCAGCCAGCCGGCACTGGGGCTATTCTGTGTTCTGTTACACATTGTGTGGAGCTCAGCTTGGCTGAATATTGGCAGATATATATACTATTAAGGATCGGCCCCTTTTTTTCGCCCCAAAATGACATACCCAAATCTAACTGCCTGTAGCTCAGACCCTGAAGCAAGGATATGCATTTTCTTGGTACCATTTGAAAGGAAACACTGAAGTTTGTAGAAATGTGAAAGGAATTTAGGAGAATGTAACACATTAGATCTGGTAAAAGATAATACAAATATTATTATTTTTTTAAATGTTTTGTACCATCTTTGAAATGCAAGAGAAAGGCCATATTGTATTATTCCAGCCCAGGTGCAATGTAGATATTGGCCACTAGATGGCAGCAGTGTATGTGCAAAGATTTAGGCTGATCCAATGAACCATTGCATTCCGGTTCAAAATGTTGTATCAAGACTGCCCAAATGTGCCTAATTTGTTTATTAATTATTTTTCATGTTCAAAACTGTGCACTTTCCTCAAACAATAGCATGGTATTCTTGCACTGTAATAGCTATTGTAAATTGGAGAGTGCAGTTAGATTAACAAGAATTTAAACTTTCTGCCAATATCAGATGTCTATGTCCTGGGAAATGTTCTTGCTACTTACAACCTCATGCTAATCGCATTAGCCTACATTAGCTCAACAGTCCCGCAGGGGACCCACCAATCCTGAAGAATTTTTAACAGTCGTTCTCCTCTCCTCCCCTCTCCCTCTTCATTCCTCCACTACGGCTAAAATATGCACCTTCAGGACTAATATTGTAACAAAAAAAAAGAACGCCAAGAAGATGAGTAGACTGTGTTTACATTTCTGCAGTAGGAGAGTGCACACCAAAAGCTCCCCTGCGGTGCTGCTAGCCTTTAAGGTTCATTGCCTCTGGCTTTCTGACTGAGCTCTCCATCGAGGTCCGCAATGCAAGAGACATGCCTTTACACATCCAACCAGTCATCCAAATTGCCTGGAAGCATCGGGGAGTGGAAAGATACAACAATCCATCATTTTCTGTTCTCAGATTGTGAAACAATCACACATAGCAACTGAGGAAACAAATGTATTTCAATCTGCAGAGTAAGTCAGTACAATATACAGAGTGACTATGAAGTCAGTACAATATACAGAGTGACTATGAAGTTAGTACTATATACAGAGTGACTATGAAGTCAGTACAATATACAGAGTGACTATGAAGTCAGTACAATATACAGAGTGACTATGAAGTTAGTACAATATACAGAGTGACTATGAAGTCAGTACTATATACAGAGTGACTATGAAGTCAGTACAATATACAGAGTGACTATGAAGTCAGTACAATATACAGAGTGAATATGAAGTCAGTACAATATACAGAGTGACTATGAAGTCAGTACAATATACAGAGTGACTATGAAGTCAGTACAATATACAGAGTGACTATGAAGTCAGTACAATATACAGAGTGACTATGAAGTCAGTACAATATACAGAGTGACTATGAAGTTAGTACAATATACAGAGTGACTATAAAGTTAGTACAATATACAGAGTGACTATGAAGTCAGTACAATATACAGAGTGACTATGAAGTCAGTACAATATACAGAGGGACTATGAAGTCAGTACAATATACAGAGTGACTATGAAGTCAGTACAATATACAGAGTGACTATGAAGTTAGTACTATATACAGAGTGACTATGAAGTCAGTACAATATACAGAGTGACTATGAAGTCAGTACTATATGCAGAGTGACTATGAAGTCAGTACAATATACAGAGTGACTATGAAGTCAGTACTATATGCAGAGTGACTATGAAGTCAGTACAATATACAGAGTGACTATGAAGTCAGTACTATATACCGAGTGACTATGAAGTCAGTACAATATACAGAGTGACTATGAAGTTAGTACAATATAGAGAGTGACTATGAAGTCAGTACAATATACAGAGTGACTATGAAGTTAGTACAATATACAGAGTGACTATGAAGTCAGTACAATATACAGAGTGACTATGAAGTCAGTACTATATACCGAGTGACAATGAAGTCAGTACAATATAGAGAGTGACTATGAAGTCAGTACAATATACAGAGTGACTATGAAGTCAGTACAATATACAGAGTGACTATGAAGTCAGTACAATATACAGAGTGACTATGAAGTCAGTACAATATACAGTGAATATGAAGTCAGTACAATATACAGAGTGACTATGAAGTCAGTACAATATACAGAGTGACTACGAAGTCAGTACTATATACCGAGTGACAATGAAGTCAGTACTATATACAGAGTGACTATGAAGTCAGTACAATATACAGTGAATATGAAGTCAGTACAATATACAGAGTGACTATGAAGTCAGTACAATATACAGAGTGACTACGAAGTCAGTACAATATACAGAGTGACTACGAAGTCAGTACAATATGCAGAGTGACTATGAAGTCAGTACAATATACAGGGACTATGAAGTCAGTACAATATACAGAGTGACTATGAAGTCAGTATCACATACAGAGTGACTATGAAGTCAGTATCACATACAGAGTGACTATGAAGTCAGTATCACATACAGAGTGACTATGAAGTCAGTATCACATACAGAGTGACTATGAAGTCAGTACAATTCACAGATTGACTAAGAGTCCCATCCTGACACAGACCCAGTCAGGATTCCCCAGGGACGGGGCTTTGGATGTGAAACAACAGTAAAGAGATAGAAGGGAGAGGGTGAACAAGCAAAAATGGAGAAGAAAGAGGGATGTCAGACTGCCCTCTGAGGCACCTATCTCTGTCCAGCCCCAGCACTCTGTCCGGACTTCTGTCTGAGCCACCTCTCTCTGTCCAGCCCCAGCGCTCTGGCCTGACTGCCTTCTGAGCCACCTCTCTGTCCAGCCTCAGCACTTTGTTCTGACTGCCCACTGAGCCGCCTCTCTCTCTGTCCAGCCCCAGCACTCTGGCCTGACTGCCCTCTGAGCCACCTCTCTCTGTCCAGCCCCAGCTCTCTGAGCCACCTGTCCAGCCTCAGCACTTTGTTCTGACTGCCCTCTGAGCCACCTCTCTCTGTCCAGCCCCAGCACTCTGGCCTGACTGCCCTCTGAGCCACCTCTCTGTCCAGCCCCAGCACTCTGTCCAGACTGCCCTCTGAGCCACCTGTCCAGCCCCAGCATTCTCTCCTGACTGTGACAACAGTGTGACCAAATTAAATTTGATGATATACAGAAACATCTACAGAATATGGTTGAAAACATTTTTATAGTAAAACGCACCACTCAGAATATCACCATTACTTAACACGGTGTTATGGTTTGTCCACAATGGACCAGTTTGTCTCTAAGTTCCTGGTCTGTTGATAATGGACCATTGTGTCTGTAAGTTCCTGGTCTTCTGATAATGGACCAGTTTGTCTCTAAGTTCCTGGTCTGTTGATAATGGACCATTGTGTCTGTAAGTTCCTGGTCTTTTGATAATGGACCAGTGTGTCTGTAAGTTCCTGGTCTTTTGATAATGGACCAGTGTGTCTGTAAGCCCATCTTCTCTTCCTCCCAGGAATCATGCTTCACTTCCCTGGCAGTCCGACGGATAATTCTGGGCTTGGCGGATGCCAGGAGAACGCTACCTGCCCCAATACATAGTGCCAACTGTAAAGTTTTATGGAAGAGGAATAATGATCTGGGGATGTTTTTCATGGTTCGGGCCCCTTAGATCCAAGGGAAATCTTAATGTTACAGCGTACAATTACATTCTAGAACATTCTGTGCTTCCAACTTTGTGGCAACAGTTTGGTGAAGGCCCTTTCCTGTTTCATCATTACAATGCCCCTGTGCACAAAGCGAGGTCCATACAGAAATGGTTTGTCAAGATCGGTGTGGAAGAACTTGACTGGCCTGCACAGAGCCCTGACCTCAACCCCATCAAACACCTTTGGGATGAATTGGAACGCAGACTGCGAGCCAGGCCTAATTGCCCAACAACAGTGCCCGATCTCAAAAATGCTCGTGGCTGAATGGAAGCAAGTCCTCGCAACGTTGTTCCAACATCTAGTGGGAAGCATTCCCAGAAGAGTGGAGGCTATTATGGCAGCAAAGTGGGGGACAAACTCCATATTAATGCCCATGATTTTGGAATGAGATGTTCGACGAGCAGGTGTCCACATACTTTTGGTCATGTAGTGAATGTGTGACTATTTGCATAAAAACACTGGCTGTATTTGCATATTTGAATAAATTAACATATGTAGGAAGAAAGGGCTGCAAGCACCAAACACTTGCTCTTGCTACCGGCACCCACCTGCGCTGTCTAGACTGCCTCATTAATTACTGTTGTTATTACATTCTCTTGCATAATTCAACAAGTTTACATAAGTATTCACACCCCTGAGTCAATACTTTGTAGAAGCACCTGGAAGTGTTTACAGCTATGAGTCTTTCTGGGTGAGTCTTTAAGAGCTTTCCATACCTGGATTGTTCAACATTTGCCCATTATTCTTTTCAAAATTCTTCAAGCTCGGTCAAATTGGTGGTTGATCATTGCTAGGCATCCATTTTCAGGTCAAAACTGTGACTAGGCGACACAGGAACATTCACTGTGTTTTTGGTAAGCGATTGTTGAATGTTGTTTTGAATTTGTTTAAAATGTAAAACTTTGTATTCAGGACAAAAAGTGAATTGCTTTGCCACATTTTTTTTTCAGTATTACTTTAGTGCCTTGTTGCAAACAGGATACAAGTTTTGGAATATTTTTTATTCTTAGTTATTATTGTAGAGTAATTATAATGTTGTTGATCCATCCTCAGTTTTCTCCTATCACAGCCATTAAACTCTGTAACATTGGCCTCATGGTGAAATCCCTGAACGGTTTCCTTCCTCTCGGGCAACTGAGTTAGGAAGGATGCCTGTATCTTTGTAGTGATTGGGTGTAATGATTCATTACTTCACCATGCTCAAAGCTATACTCAATGTTTTTTTTTTTTACCCATCTACCAATAGGTGCCCATTTTTGCAAGGCATTGGAAAACCTCCCAGGTCTTTGTGGTTGAATCTGTGTTTAAAATTCACTGCTCGACTGGGGGACCTTACATGTACCGGAAGAGGACTGACCACCCCTCATAGCCTGGTTCCTCTCTAGTTTTATTCTTAGGTTCCTGCCTTTCTAAGGAGTTTTTCCTAGCCACCGTGCTTCTACATCTGCATTGCTTGCTGTTTGGGGATTTAGGCTGGGTTTTCCGAATAGCACTTTGTGACATCGGCTGATGTAAAAAGGGCTTTATGAATACATTTGATTGATTGATTGAGGTACAGAGATGAGGTAGTCATTCAAAAATCATGTTAAACACTATTATTGCACACAGAGTGAATCCGTGCAAATTATTATGTGATTTGTTAAGCTCATTTTAACTCCTGAACTTATTTATGCTCGCCACAACAAAGTAAAGGGGTATGAATATTTTCAGAAGGCTTTGTATGCAGCTCTAGATTAATAGTTTGTCAATACACTAGCTTTTTTCAGTTATATTAGTCCTATTCTAAATTGATGTAGTTCTGTCCTGGAGCTGTTCTTGTCTATTAATGTTCTGTATTATGTCATCAGTCATGTTTTGTGTTGGACCCCAGGAAAAGTAGCTGCTGCTTTTGCAACAGTTAATGGGGATCCAAATAACCGAGCTATGAACCTTCTACATGAAATTCCTCACTGACTAGGACAATAGACTCTTTGTTACAAACAAAGTAAGAGGTGGTGGTGGTGCCAAAACCACCACCATAATTGATAGTTTCAAAGTGTGAAAACATACTACCCAAGCCTATTGTTGCAAACAGAGTGAGTCCACGCGACATATTATGTGACTTGTTAAGCACATTTGTACTCTTAAACTTATTTAGGCTAGCCACAACAAAGGGGCTGAATACTTATTGTCTCAAGACATTTTGAGCTTTTGAAAAACATAATTCCACTTTGATGATATGGGGTATTGGGGCTAAGGTGTGTAGGCCAGTGACCAAACAATCTCAATTGAATCCATGTAAAATTCAGGTTGTAACAGAACAAAATGTGGTAAAAAAAAAAGGTGAAGGGTGTGAATTAGAGGTCTTCACGGGTCCAAAAAGGTTGAACCCTGTTCCGAAATGGACCTGGGACTTTTCCACCCGGACCCAATATGCATAAATACAAATAATATAGAGGTGCATTCCGAACGGACCCCTATATGTTCCATATAGGCCCGGTCGGATCCATCCAACAGTTACAGACAACAACAACTCCGTTCAGAATATTAAGTAGCAGCCTAACTGTTATATCTTGGTAGTTGTAGCCTATCCTTCTCATTCAACTTTTAATTCCATCATTTTAATTCCATCTTCCATTGATTAGACATCTCCCAACTTCTGCCCCGCGTGGAGGCTCTATGACTGTAGCCTATTGCCGCTTTGGTGACTTATGATTGGTCAACAACTAGCAACACACGCCACGCTCCACTCTCGCGAAAAGACAGAGCAGCAGCATAAACTATAAAATGACTATCCTTCTGTCTCTCGACTGCAGCTGTCGCATTTGGATATGTACAGACCCTCCAGTTATAGTTACACATACCCGAGACCCGTGACAATCATATCAGATCTGACCCAGACCTGTGACATTATTAAAAATTCTGGGTCCGGACCCGGTCTGGTCTCGGGCATTCGGGTACAGGTGAAGGCACTGTATTCCATTGAGCCCATTTCAGTCATTACCTGGGTGTTTGACAGGTCATTACAAACATGTCCGCGGTCATAACGTTAACGGGAAAAAACATCAGGCACCATCAAGTGTATGAAAGAGTCACACCATTAAGTGTATGAAAGAGTCACACCATCAAGTGTATGAAAGAGTCACACCATCAAGTGTATGAAAGAGTCACACCATCAAGTGTATGAAAGAGTCACACCATCAAGTGTATGAAAGAGTCACACCATCAAGTGTATGAAAGAGTCACACCATCAAGTGTATGAAAGAGTCACACCATCAAGTGTATGAAAGAGTCACAGGAGTACAATGAAAGCAATCAAACCAGTGGGATTTAAGGGACGAATAATAGATTTTGCTTCCCTCAAACACAAGAAATAGATGGCTGAAGTAGACAACTCCTCAGGTGGATTGGGCATGAGCATTGCTACTCCCCTTCCCCCCTCCTCCCCCATCCACCCGATCCTCCCCCTCCTCTCCCATCCTCCCCTTCCTCCCCCTGCTCTATCACTAAAAGCCCCAAGGGAAACCTCATTATTTATCACTATTGAAGGAGGGCTTTCTATTATAATACCTACTGTAACCCCCCAGTCTATTACCCCAAGTTATGGGGCTCTGGAGGGTGAGAGGAGGGGGATTGATTACCTGTAGCCTCTACCAGACGTTATTCAAGTTGGCCAATGACTGGGGAGAGTTCACAGGATCAGCGACAACGACGGTAACGTGAAGGCAATTTGCCTCCCTTGTTAGGCTGGAGGTAGATCTGCGTGCCTTGTTACTCATGTAGTCTCGTGAATACGATTTAATGATGTCTGAGAGATGGAGAACAGGAAAGACAAGGGTTTCCTCTGGGATGTATTCGCTCTCAAGAAGTTCCCTTCACATGTTGTGTGTGATTTTCAAAATGTCGTCCGGTGTCAGATCTAATGAGGTGATTACGGTTTATTCTTCTCCTGCTGCAAGAAGAAGCAATACAGGAGAACACAATTCCTGTCTTTAAGAGAGGTGTTGTCACAATGAAACAAAATGGAGAGAGTTTAAAAATAACACAACTACATAGCAAGCCATATATAAAGGGACAACCTACACACTACCTGCTCCGTAGTAAGTGATAAACACACTTCCTGCTCCGTAGTAAGTGATAAACACACTTCCTGCTCCGTAGTAAGTGATAAACACACTACCTGCTCCGTAGTAAGAGTGATAAACACACTACCTGCTCCGTAGTAAGAGTGATAAACACACTTCCTGCTCCGTAGTAAGAGTGATAAACACACTTCCTGCTCCGTAGTAAGTGATAAACACACTACCTGCTCTGTAGTAAGAGTGATAAACACACTTCCTGCTCTGTAGTAAGAGTGATAAACACACTTCCTGCTCTGTAGTAAGTGATAAACACACTTCCTGCTCCGTAGTGAGAGTGATAAACACACTTCCTGCTCCGTAGTAAGAGTGATAAAGACACTTCCTGCTCCGTAGTAAGAGTGATAAACACACTTCCTGCTCCGTAGTAAGAGTGATAAACACACTTCCTGCTCCGTAGTAAGAGTGATAAAGACACTTCCTGCTCCGTAGTAAGAGTGATAAACACACTTCCTGCTCCGTAGTAAGAGTGATAAAGACACTTCCTGCTCCGTAGTAAGAGTGATAAACACACTTCCTGCTCAGTAGTAAGAGTGATAAACACACTTCCTGCTCCGTAGTAAGAGAAACAGGCTTGTTCATTCATGGGGAAGAGTGAGGTTAAGTTGAACCACTCTTGTTTTTAGGAAACCATACACAAAATGAATAATTTGACCAAATATGTAGGAAGAGGTCATAATTTCATAGAGTCTGTGAAGGAACAAACCACATAGAAACCACAGTGGTAAGCAGGTTAGATCCCTCCCCCTAAAAAAAAAAAAAAAAAATCAAATCAATCAAAATAAGAAATACTCATAATAATAATTTATAAATCATACAAGTGTTATTCATGGGTTTAAAGATGGACTTCCTGTTAATGCAGCCACAGTGTCAGATTTCAAAAAGGCTTTACGGCGAAAGCAAACCCAAAAGTCAGAAATAACATATAATTCATGCCTTACCTTTGAAGATCTTCTTTTGGCACTCCAATATGTCCATTAAACATCACAAATGGTCATTTTGTTTGATAAATTCTGTCATTATATATCCAAAATGTATTTATTTGGCGCTTATGACTCAGAAAATACACCGGTTCCAACTCTCGCAACATGGCTACACATTATCTAATTAGTTACCTGTAAACTTGACCCAAACATTTCAAACAACTTTCCTAATCCAACTTTAGGTATTTTTAAACGTAAATAATCGATCAAATTTAAGACGGGATAAACTGTGTTCAATACCAGAGGAAAACAAAGTGTAGCGAGCTTTCAGGTCACACGCCTCAACCCAAACAGTACACTTCACTCGACCCTCGTTTTGAACAGTGCTACTTCTTCATTTCTCAAAGGAAAAACATCAACCAATTTTTAAAGACTGTTGACATCAAGTGGAATCGATATGAACTGCAAGCAAGTGCCTTAGAATTCTAGATTCCCATTGAAAACCCATTGAAAAGAGAGTGACCTCAAAAAAAATCCTGGATGATTTGTCCTCGGGGTTTCGCCTGCCAAATAAGTTCTGTTATACTCAGGCATCATTCAAACAGTTTTAGAAACTTCAGAGTGTTTTCTATCCAAATCTACTACTAATATGCATATCCTAGCTCCTGGGTCTGAGTAGCAGGCAGTTTACTTTGGGCACACTTTTCATCCGGACGTGAAAATAGTGCCCCCTAGCCTTAGGAAGTTCTAAGCCAATGGTTGAGCCGATGGCTAGTTGAGGAAATTTAAATGTTTTCTTTCCAGGCGTAATGCAAGAGGTTATCGCTGGGATATGAGGGAGCAACAGGGCCTGACCTATGTTAAAAGTGTAAAGAAAGGGCTCTTCCGAGTGGTGCAGCAGTCTAAGGTAATGCATTGCCGTGCTAGAGGCGTCTCTACAGATCGGGAGTGTGATCGGGCGGGGGGGGGGGGGGGGGGGGGGGGGGCTTTACTTGGCTCATTGTGATCTGGTGGCAGGCCGGGCTCATACAGGCTGACTTCGATTCTCAGTTGAACGGTGTTTCCTCCGACACATTGGTGCGGGTGTTATTAAGAAGCTCAGTTTGGCGGGTCATGTTTTGGAGGACGCATGACTTGACCTTGGGGAGTTGCAGAGACGAGACAAGATTGAAAGTATTTGTTAGGTGTTAAGACTGTGTTTAAAGATGCTTAAAAAGACAAAAAGTGATTGTGTTGAATTGTGTCTGGGGAAATAAAATGACTTTTTTAAGCGGAGATAATATTCATTCAACAGAGAAATGTGTCGGCTTCTGTCCCGCAGCTCAACTTACCCAATATCCAGGGTAAGTTGTGCCAAGAGAACACTTTTTGTTGGACAAGCTATGTATGTACTCAGAACTGTAATATTTACATGAATTCTGATTATTTACATATTTACATAACATCCTGAAATTTGAGTTGACATCTATGTCAGAAAGAATACTATATTTCTCTTGATGGAGGGATCCTGAAGTAAAAAATGGCTAAACTTACCCCACTCTTCACTACCGTAAAATATTGCAAAATCTATTCACTGATTGTGAACTGCTATTGGAAAAAAAATAACCTGCTGTTCTGTTCATCTACTGAACTGCTACAGGAACAATAACCTGTTATTTTTATCTGCTCAACTGCTACTGGGGAAAATAACCTGTTGTTCTGTTCATCTACTGAACTGCTACTGGGAAAATAACCTGCTGTTCTGTTCATCGACTGAACTGCTACTGGGAAAATAACCTGCTGTTCTGTTCATCTACTAAGCTGCTACAGGAAAAATAACCTGCTGTTCTGTTCATCTACTAAGCTGCTACAGGAAAAATAACCTGTTGTTCTGTTCATCTACTAAGCTGCTACAGGAAAAATAACCTGCTGTTCTGTTCATCTACTAAGCTGCTACAGGAAAAATAACTTGTTGTTCTGTTCATCTACTGAACTGCTACAGGAAAAATAACCTGCTGTTCTGTTCATCTACTAAGCTGCTACTGTGGAAAATAACCTGCTGTTCTGTTCATCTACTGAACTGCTACAGGAAAAATAACCTGCTGTTCTGTTCATCTACTAAGCTGCTACAGGAAAAATAACCTGCTGTTCTGTTCATCTACTAAGCTGCTACAGGAAAAATAACCTGCTGTTCTGTTCATCTACTAAGCTGCTACAGGAAAAATAACCTGCTGTTCTGTTCATCTACTGAGCTGCTACAGGAAAAATAACCTGCTGTTCTGTTCATCTACTGAACTGCTACAGGAAAAATAACCTGCTGTTCTGTTCATCTACTAAGCTGCTACAGGAAAAATAACCTGCTGTTCTGTTCATCTACTGAACTGCTACAGGAACAATAACCTGTTGTTCTGTTCATCTACTAAGCTGCTACAGGAAAAATAACCTGCTGTTCTGTTCATCTACTAAGCTGCTACAGGAAAAATAACCTGCTGTTCTGTTCATCTACTAAGCTGCTACAGGAAAAATAACTTGTTGTTCTGTTCATCTACTAAGCTGCTACTGTGGAAAATAACCTGCTGTTCTGTTCATCTACTGAACTGCTACAGGAAAAATAACCTGCTGTTCTGTTCATCTACTAAGCTGCTACAGGAACAATAACCTGCTGTTCTGTTCATCTACTAAGCTGCTACTGGGGAAAATAACCTGTTGTTCTGTTCATCTACTGAACTGCTACAGGAAAAATAACCTGCTGTTCTGTTCATCTACTAAGCTGCTACTGGGGAAAATAACCTGTTGTTCTGTTCATCTACTGAACTGCTACAGGAAAAATAACCTGTTGTTCTGTTCATCTACTGAACTGCTACAGGAAAAATAACCTGTTGTTCTGTTCATCTGCTCATCTGCTACTGGGGAAAATTATCAATTTGACTCCATTTGTTATTGAAATGTGTGACTGTTGAATTGCTTCGTGGCTTAGAGAACACTAGCAGAATAAACAACAATGACTATAGTTCATCACTGTATGCCATTTATCAGTCTACAGTATTATTAAAGCTGTGTGTTTGTGTGAACAGTATTTTCTGCAGAGAGACATCAGCTGACATAATAAAGATACCAGACCGTCCGAGACCAGCACCTCTGACTCAAGATCAATACTGTAATACACTCGCCTCAAAACAACATCTCACCAATATGAATTAGAGCACAAGTAACGGATGACAAAACAATTACTACTTCCCTTTCCCTCCATTCTCTTTGCTATCATTGCCCTTTACATTTTTTTATCTTCAGGAAATAGATTTGGAGATGGATCACACCTGAAGCTGACAAAGTTTAATTGAATCCGTTCCCATGCATCATTATTCGAACAATACCATCGGCAGTTCAGAGAGCTTGTGTGCTGGGAATGGCAAGTCTGGTTTCCAATTCCGTACAGAATACAGCATTTCTTCTCTTGCACAACAAAAGGCAATCATTCCAATTGTGTTCCACACAATGGAAGCACAGAGAAAGGGACTGGAAGAGGGATGGAGGGAGGAGAAGGGGGTAGAGAGAGTGATGAGCAAGAGAGCAAGAGAGAGGGATAGTGCTGAGCAATTAAGATACATTTAGGTTATTCATCAGTTTTTAAACAACTAATTGACCGATATCGGTTCAATTATTTGAATTCCTTTTTTTTTACATACACAGTTTCTCTAGAGATACATCAGATCAAGCCCGAACTGTGTGATGTAGTAGGGAGTTGTAGTTTCCAACAAGCCAATATTCTACACTGTTTAACGCAGAAAACGTGGTAATTAACTACAATGACAATAATCCATTGCGCGCGCCCGCTAACTTGTCCGGTCTGTGTGGAGTAGACATGGAGACAGAGAGGTGAGAGAATGCGTGATGGAGAGAGATAGAACGCAGTTGCTTTGCAAGGTATCGTTACCTGAAAATACATAATCTAAGTCATTTGATAGTTGATATTCAGCAATCATAAAATTGTGCCTTATTTACTAAGAAGAACTAAAACAGTGATTTTGTCAGATAGCATAGGAGCAGCTCTATAAAGCTGAGATGATAAATAATAAAGTAATCAAATAAAATAAATGTAATATACACAACTGAAATATTTTAGTAAAGTAAAGTAATGTGAATAAATAATGGTTGATAATCGATAAGCAGTAATGGGCAGTCTCTACCATCATGCATGCTAGCAGATAGCTATAGACTTCCAGTCGTTGCGCTAATGCTAGTTAGCATTGGCTTGCGAAACTGAATCTAATTTCCTTCATACTGGACACAGAGACATAATGGTATCCACTGAGTTCATCTGACTCTGCGGAAGTAGATAACAGGCATCATTGCCAAAATCCCGAAGTATCCCTTTAATTGTTTTATTCTGTGTTGTTCCATCATTCAACCCACATAATGCAATGTGCATTTAACGTTTTTTTTTTAAAGAATCAAAACCCCCAAAACGTGATTATTTTTTAATAATCTAACCCGAAACCGAAACGACCTCAAAAAGCACTAATCGCTCAGAAAAGGTAGAAAGTTATCTGCCTTTCCCAGTCTTCGTCTTTCTGGTTCCTCTCTCTGAATGATAGATTAGAGATGAGAAGTGTAGTTTGCCTTGCAGGGGGCAAAAGCAAGCAGTATAATTCTGTAGCTACGAGGTCAGCTCAGTACCGGCAAGATCAGCATTTAATACTGCATTTTTAAATGAAACTTCCTTATAATACCTTTTAAAATTCTAAGTATAAATATTGTTAATTAGAGTTATATTAGTAGCCAGACCTTTTGCTGAAGGTCGTTGGATGATCTGTATCCCATGTCTTATTCTACAGTGTGATAAACAGCTAACTATGTATAGTGCAGTGAAGTGCTGTGTTTTCATTCAATATCTTTGTACCCCAGCTGTTATTGTGCTCTCGGACACTGAAGCCTTCCAACTTAGGTTTACCAGGGATGGATTCACTTGGTTGAAAAGTGCAACTCAACTCAACGACAATGCTTGAGGAAATACCAATAGGCTATATTTTCCACCTAAAGTGGAAGGTCGGTGGTGAGGATTCTGAAAAACCCTCGGACTGAATCAAAGAGCAGATGTTGACCTTTTTCCTGGAGATTACAAGTCATCAGATCCCTGCCAAACGCCTCTAATGAGAAAGCCTGTTCACCGCTCACGTTCAGTCATAAAAAATCTATTAAGACTAAACATGGGATTCTATTCCCCCCGTTCATGCTCTGAGCCCTTGGTGTGAAGAAGCTTTGAAATTCAAAGAGTGGGATCTGACCCAGAACACAATTCAGTAGCCTGCGATGCCATGCTGCCTGCCAGCCTCCGATGCCATGCTGCCTGTCAGACTCCTTTCATCTTCTAATGCATTCACATGGGAGCTAGCTCTCAGCTAGCTAGAGGAGGCCTCTTCAGGGATACAAATTTGTGCATAGTTCACAAGTTCATTTATTTTATTTCACAGACTGGTTGTGGCATTTGGAGAAGTCTTATCAGGAGCCAAGAACATGCAAGTCTAAAGTCTTGAAATGTTCCCCATCAGAGATGCCCTTCCCTGGGGGATAGAGAGATAGGAAAAGGTAGAGCCTGGCTCTATTTCCATAAACTGGCAGTCTCTATCAAAAGGAGGAGACTAAGTAGGCCCAATAGATTCCTCAGAGAGAGAGAGTGGTAGTCCCATCCACCAAACTACCAAGTGTGAAACAGGGAAGGGGGTATGCTAATTTGGTAGAGAGCATACTCACTCTAACTCACTATTAAATTAATCAAAACAGGAACATTTTAAATTTGGCTAGAAATTCAAAAGGAAATTATCTCAACAGAGAAATATCTTCTTGTGTGCTACCTATATCCCCCCCAACCCCCCCAGTAGAATCCCCATACATTAATGAAGACAGCTTCTCCATTCTGGAGGGGGAAATTGATCATTTCCAGGCCCAGGCACATGGACTAGTCTGTGGCGACCTAAATGCCAGAACTGGACAAGAACCTGACATCCTCAGCACACAGGGGGACAAACACATACCTGGAGGTGACAGCATTCCCTCCCCGATATGCCCCTCTAGGCACAACTACGACAACATAACCAACAGAAATGGGTCCCAACTCCTGCAGCTCTGTCGCACGCTAGGTATGTACATTGTCAATGGTAGGCTTTGATGGGACTCCAATGGTAGGTACTCCTATTGCTCATCTCTTGGCAGTAGTACTGTAAACTACTTTATCACTGACCTCAACCCAGAGTCTCTCAGAGTGTTCACAGTTCACAGCAAAATCACAGTCTACTTGAACCGAGCAATACTTAATCATGAGGTATCAAAGCCAAAGTAACTGAGTAACATTAAGAAATACTGTAGATGGAAGGAAAGTAGTTTGGAAACCTACCAAAAAACTATTAGGCAACTACAAATTCAATTGCTTTTTTGACAACTTCCTGGACAAAACGTTCCCCTGTAATAGTGAAGGTGTAAACTTGGCAGTAGAAAACCTGAACAGTATATTTGACCCCTCAGCTTCCCCATCAAATCAAAAAAATACAAACAGAAAACCAAAGAAAATGAACAACAATGACAAATGGTTTGATGAAGAATGCCACAACCTAAGAAAGAAATTGAGAAACCTATCCAACCTAAAACAGAAAGACACAGCAAACCTGAGCCTACTATGTTGAATCACTAAAAAAAGACATAAATAACCTACGTAAAAAGAAGCCCGTCAGAAATCAGCTCAATGTAATTGACGAATCCATAGACTGTAACCACTTCTGGGAATATTGGAAAACACTAAACAAACAACAACATGAAGAGTTATCTATCCAAAACTGAGATGTCTGGGTAAACCACCTCCAATCTTTTTGACTCTTTAACAAAGTACAAACAGCAAAAACATGTACATGATCAAATACAAATCTTAGAATCAACTATTAAAAGACTACCAGAACCCACTGGATGCTCCAATTACATTAAATGAACTACAGAACAAAATAAAAACCCTCCAACCCAAAATGGTCTGTGGGGTTGATGGAATCCTCAATGAAATTATAAAATATACAGGCCACAAATTCCAATTGGCTGTACTTCAACTCTTTAACATCATCCTTAGCTCTGGCATCTTCCCCAATATTTGGAACCAAGGACTGATCAATCTAATCCACAAAAGTGGAGACAAATTTGACCCCAATAACTACCGTGGGATATGCGTCAATAACAACCTTGGGAAAATCCTCTACATTATCATTAACATCAGACTAGTTCATTTCAACAGTGAAAGTACTGAGCAAATGTCAAATTGGCTTTTTACCAAATGTGACCCGATTCAGGAAACTATGTATGTAGCAAGTCACGACTTCACAGGACAGCTGTTTGAACGTAAAAAAAATGTTTTTCGCAGAAATGCCTTCTCGAACATGTGAACTTTCATGTGCCTTAATATCAAACTTGTATGCCACCTGTAAATACAAATAAAATTGTTAAATCAGCTTAGTTGGGTTAGCCACAGAAAAAGTGAGTAAGCTTCCCGCTAGCCATGATTGGCTAAGATAATGAGTGGGCTAGACATGCAGAGAGAATAATAGCTAAGGAGATGTAGTAAACACCAGCCTGGATTACATCGTCAAACTAAGGGCAACCATGCATGGCATCAGACAGGAGACGCGTCCAACCATGATGTACAGTGCCTTGCGAAAGTATTCGGCCCCCTTGAACTTTGCGACCTTTTGCCACATTTCAGGCTTCAAACATAAAGATATAAAACTGTATTTTTTGTAAGGAATCAACAACAAGTGGGACACAATCATGAAGTGGAACGACATTTATTGGATATTTCAAACTTTTTTAACAAATCAAAAACTGAAAAATTGGGCGTGCAAAATTATTCAGCCCCCTTAAGTTAATACTTTGTAGCGCCACCTTTTGCTGCGATTACAGCTGTAAGTCGCTTGGGGTATGTCTCTATCAGTTTTGCACATCGAGAGACTGACATTTTTTCCCATTCCTCCTTGCAAAACAGCTCGAGCTCAGTGAGGTTGGATGGAGAGCATTTGTGAACAGCAGTTTTCAGTTCTTTCTACAAATTCTCGATTGGATTCAGGTCTGGACTTTGACTTGGCCATTCTAACACCTGGATATGTTCATTTTTGAACCATTCCATTGTAGATTTTGCTTTATGTTTTGGATCATTGTCTTGTTGGAAGACAAATCTCCGTCCCAGTCTCAGGTCTTTTGCAGACTCCATCAGGTTTTCTTCCAGAATGGTCCTGCATTTGGCTCCATCCATCTTCCCATCAATTTGAACCATCTTCCCTGTCCCTGCTGAAGAAAAGCAGGCCCAAACCATGATGCTGCCACCACCATGTTTGACAGTGGGCATGGTGTATTCAGGGTGATGAGCTGTGTTGCTTTTACGCCAAACATAACGTTTTGCATTGTTGCCAAACAGTTCAATTTTAGTTTCATCTGACCAGAGCACCTTCTTCCACATGTTTGGTGTGTCTCCCAGGTGGCTTGTGGCAAACTTTAAACAACACTTTTTGTGGATATCTTTAAGAAATGGCTTTCTTCTTGCCACTCTTCCATAAAGGCCAGATTTGTGCAATATACGACTGATTGTTGTCCTATGGACAGAGTTTCCCACCTCAGCTGTAGATCTCTGCAGTTCATCCAGAGTGATCATGGGCCTCTTGGCTGCATCTCTGATCAGTCTTCTCCTTGTATGAGCTGAAAGTTTAGAGGGACAGCCAGGTCTTGGTAGATTTGCAGTGGTCTGATACTCCTTCCATTTCAATATTATCGCTTGCACAGTGCTCCTTGGGATGTTTAAAGCTTGGGAAATCTTTTTGTATCCAAATCCGGCTTTAAACTTCTTCACAACAGTATCTCGGACCTGCCTGGTGTGTTCCTTGTTCTTCATGATGCTCTCTGCGCTTTTAACGGACCTCTGAGACTATCACAGTGCAGGTGCATTTATACGGAGACTTGATTACACACAGGTGGATTGTATTTATCATCATTAGTCATTTAGGTCAACATTGGATCATTCAGAGATCCTCACTGAACTTCTGGAGAGAGTTTGCTGCACTGAAAGTAAAGGGGCTGAATAATTTTGCACGCCCAATTTTTCAGTTTTTGATTTGTTAAAAAAGTTTGAAATATCCAATAAATGTCGTTCCACTTCATGATTGTGTCCCACTTGTTGTTGATTCTTCACAAAAAAATACAGTTTTATATCCTTATGTTTGAAGCCTGAAATGTGGCAAAAGGTCGCAAAGTTCAAGGGGGCCGAATACTTTCGCAAGGCACTGTATACTGGTAAAATATTCTAGCTAGCTACATTTTCAGATATTACACATTTCTAATTTTGACGGAAAGTGGTTTCATTTCAAGTGTATTGCCTAAACGTTAGCTGGCTGAGTCGCTAACTAATGTTACTTCATGCATTGGGATCAATTGTTTACCTAGCTAGCTATCTACCTACATTTCTTAATAAAAGACTCTCATCTTAGTGTGCCAGAGCGCAGAATAACTGATACATTTTTGAACGCCAAATTCAAAATAAGAAATACTCATAATAATAATTCATAAATCATACAAGTGTTATACACCGGTTTAAAGATGGACTTCCTGTTAATCCAGCCACAGTGTCAGATTTCAAAAAGGCTTTACGGCAAAAGCAAACCATGCTACTATCTGAGGACAGCACCCCATCAAACATAGACATGAAAATCATAATTCAACCCACCAGGCACAACACAAAAGTCAGAAATAACATATAATTCATGCCTTACCTTTGAAGATCTTCTTCTGTTGGCACTCCAATATGTCCATTAAACATCCCAAATGGTCCTTTTGTTTGATAAATTCTGTCGTTATATGTCCAAAATGTCCATTTATTTGGCCCGTGTGACTCAGAAAATACACCGGTTCCAACGCACGCAATATGACTACACTATGACTACACATGATCTAATTAGTTACCTGTAAACTTGATCCAAACATTTCAAACAACTTTCCTAATCCAACTTTAGGTCTTTTTAAGCGTAAATAATAAATCAAATTTAAGACGGAATAAACTGTGTTCAATGCCGGAGGAAAACAAAGTGGAGTGTGCTTTCAGGTCACACTCCAACAAACAAACCAAAACAAAGGCAAAGTCTTCTCATGCTTTGTTGATTTCAAAAAAGCATTTGACTCTGCTATACAAATTGATAGAAAGTGGTGTTGGCAGAAAAAAATATGACATTATAAAATCCATGAACACAAACAACAAGTGTGCGGTTAAAATTGGCAAAAAACACACACATTTCTTTCCACAGGGCAGTGGGATGAGACAGGGATGCAGCTTAAGCCCCACCCTCTTCAACATATATATCAACGATTTGGTGAGGGCACTAGAACAGTCTGCAGCACCCGGCATCACTGTACTAGAATCTGAAGTCAAATGTCTACTGTTTGCTGATGATCTGGTGCTCCTGTCACCAACCAAGGAGGGCCTACATTAGCACCTAGATCTGCACACAGATTCTGTCAGACTTGTACGTCTCAGTAAGACAAAAATAACGGTGTTCCAGGTCTAGTCGCCAGGACCACAAATACAAAATCCATCTAAACACCGTTGTCTGAGAGCACACAAAAAACAATACATACCTCCCACACCTTGGGGAGGCAGGTAGCCTAGTGGTCAGAGCGTTGGAGTAATAACCGGAAGGTTGCAAGATCAAATCCCTGTGCTGACAAGGTAAAAATCTGTCATTTTGCCCCTGAACTTGGCAGTTAACCCACTGTTCCTAGGCTGTCATTGTAAATAAGTATTTGTTCTTAACTGACTTGCCTAGTTAAATAAAGGTAAAATAAAAAACATGGAACTTCTACAAAGCTGAGAGACAAAGCAAGAAGGGCCTTCTATGCCATCAAAAGGAACATAAAATTTGACATATCAATTAGGATCTTGCTAAAAAATACTTGAATCAGTTATTGAACCCATTTCCCTTTGTTGTTGTGGGGTCTGGGGTCCGCTCACCAACCAATAATTCACAAAATGGACAAACACCAAATTGAGAATGCATACAGAATTGTGCAAAAATATTCTCTGTGTACAACATAAAACACCAAATAATCCATGCAGAGCAGAATTAGGCCAACACCCGCTAATTATCAAAATCCAGAAAAGAGCCGTTAAATTCTACAACCACCTAAAAGGAAGTGATTCCAAAACTTTCCATAACAAAGCCATCACCTACAGAGAGATTATATACTGGAGAAAAGTCCCTTAAGCAAGCTGGTGCTGGGGTTCTGTTCACAAACAGAAACAGACCCCACAGAGCCCCAGGACAGCAACATAATTATATCCAACCAAATCATGAGAAAACAAAAACATATTTAGTAGACACATTGGAAAGAATTAACAATGTAACAATTAACAGAGAGACAGAAACAGACTGTTATATTTGGAAGCCACTGACGAGAGAGATGAGTTGCACCATGCCAGTCCTTCATTCTGTTAACAGTCTCTCATGGGAAGGCTTGTCACACAACCATAGGACGTTGTTTCAGTTTGAGATGGATTTCTGTTTCCAACATAAGTGGATATGCCAAATTCCTGAGGTTGCTAAACAGCCTTAAGCGGCAGTAGCAGCCAAGAGATGTGATGTTTCAGCGCTGACACCACATAGATCAGCTGTGTATTGCTTCTTCGTCAGTGCATTTGCATATGGTGCCGGGATGACTCAAAGATGACGAAAAACAAATATAAAGGAGAGACATTAGCATGAAAAACTCCTCACATTTCAACCGAAGCATTAAATATCTGCACTTACTATAATGAGCGACGATAAAAGTTGTCAAGCAGCACGACGGAGAGAAGAGGAGAGGAGATCATCCTGATTGATGTTGCACACTAGAGTATTAAAGTGGTAGCCTCCCTAACAGAGAGAACATCTAGAGGTAGCCTCCCTAACAGAGATAACATAGAGAGGTAGCCTCCCTAACAGAGATAACAGAGAGGTAGCCTCCCTAACAGAGATAACATAGAGAGAGGGCCTGCCTAACAGAGATAACAGAGAGGTAGCCTCCCTAACAGATAACGTAGAGAGGTAGTGTCCTTAACAGAGATAACATCACATAGAGAGGTAGCCTCCCTAACAGAGATAACATCACATTAGAGAGAGGTAGCCTCCCTAACAGAGATAACATCACATTAGAGAGAGGTAGCCTCCCTAACAGAGATAACATCACATTAGAGAGAGGTAGCCTCCCTAGCAGAGATAACATCACATTAGAGAGAAGAGCCAACCCTAGCAGAGATAACATCACATTAGAGAGAGGTAGCCTCCCTAGCAGAGATAACATCACATTAGAGAGAGGTAGCCTCCCTAGCAGAGATAACATCACATTAGAGAGAGGTAGCCTCCCTAGCAGAGATAACATCACATTAGAGAGAGGTAGCCTCCCTAACAGAGATAACATCACATTAGAGAGAGGTAGCCTCCCTAGCAGAGATAACATCACATTAGAGAGAGGTAGCCTCCCTCGCAGAGATAACATCACATTAGAGAGAAGAGCCAACCCTAGCAGAGATAACATCACATTAGAGAGAGGTAGCCTCCCTAGCAGAGATAACATCACATTAGAGAGAGGTAGCCTCCCTAACAGAGAACATAGAGGTAGCCTCCCTAACAGAGAGATCATAGAGTGGTAGCCTCCCTAACATAGATAACATAGAGAGGTAGCCTCCCTAACAGAGATAACATCACATTAGAGAGAGGTAGCCTCCCTAGCAGAGGTAACATCACAGCCTCCTCATTGCCCTCTCTTCCCTTCCATCTCTCTCTCTCTCTCTCTCTCTCTCTCTCTCTCTCTCTCTCTCTCTCTCTCTCTCTCTCTCTCTCTCTCTCTCTCTCTCTCTCTCTCTCTCTCTCTCTCTCTCTCTCTCTCTCTCTCTCTCTCTCTCTCTCTCTCTCTCTCTCTCTCTCTCTCTCTCTCTCTCTCTCTCTCTCTCTCTCTCTCTCTCTCTCTCTCTCTCTCTCTCTCTCTCTCTCTCTCTCTCTCTCTCTCTCTCTCTCTCTCTCTCTCTCTCTCTCTCTCTCTCTCTCTCTCTCTCTCTCTCTCTCTCTCTCTCTCTCTCTCTCTCTCTCTCTCTCTCTCTCTCTCTCTCTCTCTCTCTCTCTCTCTCTCTCTCTCTCTCTCTCTCTCTCTCTCTCTCTCTCTGGCTAAGACAAAAGGGAATGTATTTCCCTACCATGCTGTGTGAGAAATAGCTCTACTGGTTTCAAACGGACCACAGCAAAAGGACAATGATAAGAGGCCTGTCAAATTACTGCCATTTGGACAATGATAAGAGGCCTGTCAACTAACTGCCATTTGGACAATGATAAGAGGCCTGTCAAATAACTGTCACTTCCCCTCTCTGCCCCCACTCTCCACATCTCACACCACTGTAGGGAGGGTACCGTAGAGAGGTATCCCATTGTAGGTGGGAAACTGCGATACATAGCAGAGATATGCAAGCTAGTTGTTTTTAACGACCTGAACATATTTGAGTAAATAAACACTATGAAGTACTGATGTTAGTACTTTTTTTTGTGTGTGTGTAACTGACTATAATTTAGTCTGTTATGAAGAGCTTTGAAACAGTGCTCCTCTCATCTCGTCTCCTGCAGAGTATAACACACTCTTCCTGAGAATGTCTCTCCTGACCTGTGGTGGGTGATAAAGCAGGACCAGCCTCTCTCCAGCTCTGAGGGAAGAACCTGACATACAGTACTAGTCAAAAGTTTGGACACATCTACTCATTCAAGGGTTTTTATTTATTTATACTATTTTCTACACTGTGTAATAGTAGCGAAGACCCCAAAACTATGAAATAACAAAAAATGAATCGTGTAGTAACCAAAGAAGTGTTAAACAAATCCAAATATATTTTATATTTGAGATTCTTCAAAGTAGCCACCCTTTGCCTTGATGACAGCTTTGCACACGCTTGTCATTCTCTCAACCAGCTTCACCTGGAATGCTTTTTGAAAAGTCTTGAAGGAGTTCCCACATATGCTAAGCACTTGTTGGCTACTTTTCCTTCACTCTGCGGTCCAACTCATCCCAAAGCATCTCAATTGGGTTAAGGTCGGGTATTTGTTGAGGCCAGGTCCTCTGATGCAGTACTCCATCTCTCTCCTTCTTGGTCAAATAGCCCTTACACAGCCTGGAGGTGTGTTGGGTCACTGTCCTGCTGAAAAACAAGTAACAGTCCCACTAATCGCAAACCAGATGGGGTGGCGTATCGCTGCAGAATGCTCTGGTAGCCATGCTGGTTAAGTGTGCCTTCAATTCTAAATAAATCACTGACAGTGTCACCAGCAAACATGTCACCAACAACATCACGCCTCCTTCTCCTTGCTTCACGGTGGGAACCACCCATGCGGAGATCTTCTGTTCACTTACTCTGCGTCTCACAAAGACACAGCAGTTGGAACCAAAAATCTCAAATTTGGACGCATCAGACCAAAGGACAGATTTCCACCAGTCTAATGTCCATTGTTCGTGTTTCTCAGCCGAAGCAAGTCTCCTCTTATTATTGGTGTCCTTTAGTAGAGATTTCTTTGCAGCAATTCGACCGTGAAGATGATTCAAGCAGTCTCCACTGAACAGTTGACGTTGAGCTGTAGCTGTTACTTGAAGTCTGTGAAGCATTTATTTGGGCTGCAATTTCTGAGGTTGGTAACTCTAATGAACTTATCCTCTGCAGCAGAGGTAACTCCATTCCTGTGGCGGTCCTCATGAGAACCAGTTTCATCATAACGCTTGATGGTTTTTGCGACTGCACTTGGAGAAACTTTCAAAGTTCTTGAAATTGATCGTATTGACTGACCTTCATGTCTTAAGGTAATGATGGCCTGTCATTTCTCTTTGCTCATTTGAGCGGTTCTTGCCATAATATGGACTTTGTCTGTACATCATCCCCTCCGCAACTGATTGGTTCAAATGCATTAAGAAGGAAAGAAATTCCACAAATTAATTTTTAACAAGACACACCTGTTAATTGAAATGCATTCCATGTGACTACCTCGTGACGCTGGTTGAGAGAATGCCAAGAGTGTGCAAAGCTGTCATCAAGGCAAAGGGAGGTTACTTTGAGGAATCTGAAATATAAAATATATTTTGATTTGATTAACACTTTTTTGGTTACTACATGATTGTATATGTGTTATTTCAGAGTTCTGATGTCTTCACTATTATTCTACAATGTAGAAAACAGTCAAAATAAAGAAAAACCCTTGAATGAGTAGGTGTGTCCAAACCTTTGACTGGTACTGTATGTTTACCTGCGTTAGAGAGAAAACACAGGTGGCAGTTAGCTAGCTCTGCAGCTACGCAATTAACACGTTCCCCATTTTTCACTATCACACACTTCTCCCTCAATCCCAACATAATATCTCCTCCCTCTCCGTATTCAGCTGAGAATGCACCACCTGAGAGCGACAAAGAGGGAGATACCGGTCTCTTCGCTCTAAGTGGGCTCCTGAGTGGGGCAAACGTCTAAAGCATTGTTTGTCAGTGCTAGAAGCATCACTACAGACACCCTGGATCGAATCCAGGTTGTATCACAATCAGCCGTGATTGTGAGTCCCATAGGGTGGTGCACAATTGGCCCAGCGTGGTCTGGGTTTGGCCCGGTGTAGGCTTTCAGTGTAAATAAAAATGTGTTCTTAACTGACTGCCTGGTAAAATGAAAAAGTGTGTTAGAGGAATCTTGCCCATGGTCCTAGCTGATAATGAGTGCTCTGGCCCCATTGATCACTGATTAACATGCCACTCACTGGGTATTTTCCACAGCGCTCATCTGGCAGGTCAGTGACAACACTACCCAGCATCTTTGGAGACTATGCTGTGTATGGAGGCAGAGGAGGAGGAAGAAGGTGACTGATTGGGTTGACATTTAGAGAGTGTGTCATATAAATGAACAAAGATGGGATCTCTGTGGTTTGTGTGTCTTGACATCGTAGGAGGCTCTTCCTGTTTGTTGTTTACAGTATGTCTTTGTCTCCTTGACGACACTAGCGAAGCTTTTAAGATTCATGGGGGAGGATGTTTTGGTCTGAGGCGTCCGGTTTCTTAATCATGCACTCTGATGGTTCTGTATGTCGTTATTCTATCAAATCTGAGTCATTTCAAATCTGATTCATTCCAAATCTGATTCAACTGCATCTTGGAGATGAGTGTTTTAACGACAGTGGAAGTTTTGGGGCAATGATGGAATCATCATAATTCTCAGAATAAAAACTAAGAAAGATTTAGAAGACAACTATTTGTCAATATGACACAACACAACTCCAGGAATGTAGAAAATGTCCTTTGGCAGTATTCCTTTCACTCGCACCTCTATCCCTCTGGTTGCTCTGAAAAGGCATTTTCCCCATTTTTTTTCTAATGTTCTGTTTTTAACTTATGATACTGAAAAATCAACTTCTAGTCTGGGTAAAAGGAGAGTAGTGAATGTACTCATATACTGTAAATTGTAGACTATATATGTTGAGAATTCACAGTAAGCTCTAAAAATAAAGAGAGTTGCACACTCTATATATAAACTCCCAGTAATTTTGGGGGTAAATCACCAACATTTCGGCATCACCGTGCCTTCATCAGGGCAATGGCATAATTGCTTGCACCAAGTTATGTAGACAAACAGTGCAATTAGTGCAACTAATGACAACAGTGGTTGGCGTGTCATAATTATTATGTTGATTACAATGACTTGAGCGAAACTGTTAAAAAACAACTTATAGCACATTGAATATATTAGGCTATTGTTATCATATGGAGACATAATTAAATAGTGTACATAATATTAGCATCAACATACATTATTGTTTAATTCAATTTCACATACATACTTAATTGTTTTTCATTTCTTTGATACATGTAATTTTTTTGGTTCAACCATGTTGCACAATTAGCGTCATCATATCGGGAGAATCCTGGACAAGCTATCTTCAATATTGCGACCACGCTTACAGACCGCCAGTAGGGGTTCCTTGAAGAGAGATGTGCGATTGTTTTGTCTAATTGCAGAATATGCAAGTGCTTTTTGAGGATTGCTTTAATTTTCTCCAAACACTTTGTGTACTCGGTGCAAAAGACTGTTGCGTTGTTTTTCTTATTTGGTTGAAAATTCACAGTAAACACAACAATATTAATTAAAACTGTCCACATCCAGATATACTTCTCCCACTGTACTGACTGGTATCATCATATCCACCAAAAAAACAATCACCCACTGCCATGAAAACCAATTTGAGTCCATCACCAACTGGAATCACCAACTAGAATTAACGCTGGGCTTGACGATGTAATTAGGTAATACATAAATAAATTACGTGGGCGTGTAGTCTTTTGTCTAAAGTAATGACTTGGCTGAATGTTGAATCCTCCTCGCTGACTGGCATATGGAAGTGGAAATGAAAATGGCTGTCTTCAACCAATCAAAGTCTTCAAGTTGAATTTGAATGCTTTTGTCGAATTTGCATGCATAGCTAGCTGTCAATCCATCTGCTCTCTGGACTGTAACTGAAAATTTCAATCAATCAAGGTGGAATGTAGTTTTAATTTCTTCCCGTAACCGAAATGGCAATTTCAATCTGGCTACTGAGTGCTAAGCTTTGTATTCCCTATGGACCTCCTAGCTTGACTAAATATATGTGACACGTCTGAAAGACTCCGGTATAATGTGACAGTGATGTACTGTACTGATTGTGTTCAGGACAGTCACTGGATAAGGAAAAAGGCTAGTCAATACATAAAGTCCTGTACTTGTGACATGCTTTGTATTATTTTCTACTTTAGGTCACAGTCATGACTACAGTTTGTTATGGGAGACTTGCAAATGCATTGCATCACCACTACTGTAGGAAGCAGAAAGACTAGAGCGGCTCTGATTTGCTCCGTGTTCAGGAGATATCTTACAAAAAAGTTTCTTAGAATTTCTGGGGACTTGAAGATCAGCTCAAACTGAATTGTAGATGTATCTTGGATCATAGTAGCTACATCAACCGAAAATGTCTACTGCAATAGCATGGCTGAATGTTACCATTCACGGAATACAAACCTACTTTTAAAAAATCTATTTGATAAATAAAGGCTCTATGTAGGGAATGGGGTTCGCTTTCGGAGACAGTGCAGGACAAAACAACAAAAGCACAGGAATTCAAAGGAGGCATCTTGGTCGTCCAGACAGATGGCGTTGGAGAAAGGAGTGTCCCACTAGGCACAGACGTTAGTTCAACCTCCACATTTGGTTGAGTTGTCTAACTAAAGTGAATATAACCTGAAATCAACAAAAACATTTTGGGATTTAGGTTAAAAGTTAGGTGAAAAAAATACAAAGTTCCCTTATGTTGATGACTTTTTGCAAATCCAATTAGTTTTCCACGTCCATTCAATGTCATCACATATAGTTTGGGTTGAAAAGACATGGAAACAACGTTAATTTAACCAGATTTTACACAGTGTTGTCTGTCTCTCAGAAAGATAAAGTCCGGATAGAGAGAGAACGGTAGAGAGAGGCGGAGAGAGAGGCGGAGAGAGAGGCGGAGTCGGGGCCAGCATGTCCCTAGACTACTGAACAGATGGCTATTCACCCCTCAGAGAGAGGAGGAGAGAGAGGCGGAGTCAGGGCCAGCACGTCCCTAGACTACTGAACAGATGGCTATTCACCCCTCAGAGAGAGGAGGAGAGAGAGGAGGAGAGAGAGGAGGAGTCAGGGCCAGCACGTCCCTAGACTACTGAACAGATGGCTATTCACCCCTCAGAGAGAGGAGGAGAGAGGGGAGGAGAGAGAGGAGGAGTCAGGGCCAGCACGTCCCTAGACTACTGAACAGATGGCTATTCACCCCTCAGAGAGAGGAGGAGAGAGAGGAGGAGAGAGAGGAGGAGTCAGGGCCAGCACGTCCCTAGACTACTGAACAGATGGCTATTCACCCCTCAGAGAGAGGAGGAGAGAGGGGAGGAGAGAGAGGAGGAGTCAGGGCCAGCACGTCCCTAGACTACTGAACAGATGGCTATTCACCCCTCAGAGAGAGGAGGAGAGAGAGGGGGAGAGAGAGGCGGAGAGAGAGGGGGAGAGAGAGGAGGAGAGAGAGGAGGAGTCAGGGCCAGCACGTCCCTAGACTACTGAACAGATGGCTATTCACCCCTCAGAGAGAGGAGGAGAGAGAGGAGGAGAGAGAGGAGGAGTCAGGGCCAGCACGTCCCTAGACTACTGAACAGATGGCTATTCACCCCTCAGAGAGAGGAGGAGAGAGAGGAGGAGTCAGGGCCAGCACGTCCCTAGACTACTGAACAGATGGCTATTCACCCCTCAGAGAGAGGAGGAGAGAGAGGGGGAGAGAGAGGCGGAGAGAGAGGGGGAGAGAGAGGAGGAGAGAGAGGAGGAGTCAGGGCCAGCACGTCCCTAGACTACTGAACAGATGGCTATTCACCCCTCAGAGAGAGGAGGAGAGAGAGGAGGAGAGAGAGGAGGAGTCAGGGCCAGCACGTCCCTAGACTACTGAACAGATGGCTATTCACCCCTCAGAGAGAGGAGGAGAGAGGGGAGGAGAGAGAGGAGGAGTCAGGGCCAGCACGTCCCTAGACTACTGAACAGATGGCTATTCACCCCTCAGAGAGAGGAGGAGAGAGGGGAGGAGAGAGAGGAGGAGTCAGGGCCAGCACGTCCCTAGACTACTGAACAGATGGCTATTCACCCCTCAGAGAGAGGAGGAGAGAGAGGGGGAGAGAGAGGCGGAGAGAGAGGGGGAGAGAGAGGCGGAGAGAGAGGAGGAGAGAGGAGGAGAGAGAGGGGGAGAGAGAGGCGGAGAGAGAGGAGGAGAGAGAGGAGGAGAGAGAGGAGGAGAGAGATGCGGAGAGAGAGGAGGAAAGAGGAGGAGAGAGAGGGGGAGAGAGAGGCGGAGAGAGAGGAGGAGAGAGAGGAGGAGAGAGAGGAGGAGAGAGAGGAGGAGAGAGAGGAGGAGCGAGAGGAGGAGAGAGAGGCGGAGTCAGGGCCAGCACGTCGCTACAAGAAGAGGAAGGCTTTTAATTTGCCAAGCAAGTGGCAAATTGTTCATTATTTTCAGATGTATTTTCAAAACTCACTTGTAATGCCCCCTATCTTGTGTTCAGAACCTTTTGATTGTGAATCCATTCATCTTTCACCCTCGAGTCAGTCATGCAAGATCTACGTTTTCTGTGAAATACCATAAGAATATTTCAGCCTAGTCCCCAATACATCAGATAACTGATTGGCTCACCACACCGTGCTACTTTTTTACAGTAGCCAACTGCTTTACGTCAGCCCTATCTCTGAGGATTTCTTCTACGTATGTACTGTATAAGGATAATGAAACTGGAGGACACACTTCTCAACATAAAATGTATTATACATGTCAAGTTATAGTCAAATACTGTATGGACAATTATATTTACCGTCTGCTCTTTCTATTCAGTACTTAGAAAAGTTTGGAAATGTCTATATTGTATTTTTGCTATTGGATTAAATAGTAGTTAAAGTGACTACATACTTGTGAAAATGTAGAACATATTTGTGAAAATATAGTAGGTACTTGTGAAAATGTAGTAGATACTTGTGAAAATATAGTAAGTACTTGTGAAAATATAGTAGGTACTTGTGAAAATGTAATAGATACTTGTGAAAATGTAGCACAAACTTGTGAAAATTGCTCCAAAGTTGTATAAACTGTAAGAGTGAGCTGAAACAAGAATCCAACAGTAGAAGGCAACTCGGGACACGCAGTGAGAACAGACACGCAGTGTGTGTGTGTGTGTGTGTGTGATCGTGCGGGCGCAAAACCACAAATCAGACTGTTTGACAAGAGAATCAGTGTCTCTGAGGAAAGCTATTCTACAGTCTAACCATCACCCTTCTCTCTATGTTTCACACACACACACACACACACACACACACACACACACACACACACACACACACACACACAAACCCGGTGTTGTGGTGGACCCAGTGTTGTTGTGGACCCAGTGTTGTGGTGAACCCAGTGTTGTGGTGGACCCAGTGTTGTGGTGGACCCAGTGTTGTGGTGGACCCAGTGTTGTGGTGGACCCAGTGTTTTGGTGAACCCAGTGTTGTGGTGGACCCAGTGTTGTGGTGGACCCAGTGTTGTGGTGGACCCAGTGTTGTGGTGGATCCGGTGTTGTGGACCTGGTGTTGTGGTGGACCCAGTGTTGTGGTGGACCCCGTGTTGTGGTGGACCCAGTGTTGTGGTGGATCCGGTGTTGTGGACCTGGTGTTGTGGTGAACCCAGTGTTGTGGTGGACCAAGTGTTGTTGTGGACCCAGTGTTGTGGTGGACCCAGTGTTGTGGTGGACCAAGTGTTGTGGGGGACCCAGTGTTGTGGTGGACCCCGTGTTGTGGTGGACCCAGTGTTGTGGTGGATCCGGTGTTGTGGACCCAGTGTTGTGGTGGACCCAGTGTTGTGGTGGACCAAGTGTTGTTGGGGACCCAGTGTTGTGGACCTGGTGTTGTGGTGAACCCGGTGTTGTGGTGGACCCTGGCAGGCACACACACACACACACACACACACATTCACACACACTCACTCACTCACTCACTCACACACACACGCTCACGCTCACGCACACACACACACACTCACACTGCCTGTAATTAGCAACTAAACACACACACATACACACATACACACACACACACACACACACACACTCACACATACACATTCAAACACTCACACTGCCTGTAATTAACTTCTAAACACGCACACATATATACACACACACACACACACACACATACACACACACACACACACACACACATACACATACTCACACATACACAAACTCACACATACACATACTCACACGCACACGCACACACACACACACAAACTGACACATACACATACTCACACGCACTGTAATTAACTAGCCAAACAGACGGCAGCTTATTCAACATCAACTAGATCACGATTCACAGTTTGGTTCTGACTAACTCAGGAAATGATGTTGTGGTCTTGGTTCAATAGCGTGACTCAGTAGTCTGTTCTAGCCTTTAGCCACGGCCCAGTACAAAATCAACTGTTTCCCTCCATTTTGGAGACTAATGTCCAGAGACCTGAAAGGGCAGGCTTGGGTAAAGCTAATCACTGATCTCTGCTCAGCTCAATATCCCCCGTTCGTTTTCTAAACATTAGCGGGACGTTAATTGATATCGAACAATGACAGAGAGAGACAGAGTAAAAAAAGGCACAACGGAAGAGAAAGAAAGAGGAGAGGGGTGAAAGAAGACAGAGGAAGAGACAGAAAGAGGAGAGGGGTGAAAGAAGACCGAGGAAGAGGAGAGGGGTGAAAGAAGACCGAGGAAGAGACAGAAAGAGGAGAGGGGTGAAAGAAGACCGAGGAAGAGGCGAGGGGTGAAAGAAGACCGAGGAAGAGAGAGAGAAAGAGGAGAGGGGTGAAAGAAGACAGAGGAAGAGAGAGAAAGAGGAGAGGGGTGAAAGAAGTCGGAGGAAGAGAGAGAAAGAGGAGAGGGGTGAAAGAAGACCGAGAAAGAGGAGATGGGTGAAAGAAGACCGAGAAAGGGAGGGATGTACAACCTAGATCTACTGTCACCAAACGTAGTTTGTTTGTTTGCATATTTTTGCAAGTTAGCCCAGGATATTTGTTTTTGTATTCTACGTGCTAAGATCCCAGTCTGGAAATGTGCTTGTTCGGCAGCGAAAAATATCGGACAACCCATTGTTACAAAACACAAATGCAACCGCAGAAATCTGGGATACTAAACCATACACCATACTGCCTCACAAACATACAGCTTGGGATGGAAGAAGACGGGAGAATTGCCTGTGATGTTGGGAGAGAGAGACTAAAAAAAACTAAAAAATAATCCTAGATATATAATCTAGCAGTGATTCTCATAATTTATGTTTCATGGGGGAACTACAAAGAGGAGAGAGAGAGGGAGAGAAAGACTGGATGAATACCATTGTGAACAGTCCTGCCTCGAGGGACCACAACACACTGAGACACAAAAAAAGGAGCAAAGTGAACAATAAAGGATTTTTCTCTCAATAGAACAACAGAAGTGAAGTAGAAATGCCCCTCTGTCTTGTCCATCTCTCCATTCCTCTGCAGTTGGTTGGCCGAGCCAAACCGTGACACCTCTCGGTGAGGAAGAGAGATATTGATTTATTGGAGCATCACCTGATGCTGACCTGGTCCCATTCCAAGCCTCCATCCGTTCCTCCAGCCCAACAGAAAACAGGGTTTATGGGCAGGCAACAGACCAGACGTCAGCCAAACCCAAGGATAAATCTTTACTGTGTAAATCTGCAGAGCCGCACAGATTAAATCAATGACAGATTCCTCATCTGATGTAATTAATATGATGAACATGGAATCAGGAAGTTTTGACAGCGTGAAAATAGATTGTATGAATCTCCCAGTGTATAATAATTTATATAACTTCTCCTTTTGGCTCTACTGTACAGTCCAGTACTGCTACCGTCCGATAAAACTGCTGCTACCACCCAAAAAGACTGCTGCTACCACCCAAAAAGACTGCTGATACCACCTAAAAAGACTGCTGATACCACCCAAAAAAGACTGCTGCTACCACCCAAAAAGACTGCTGATATCACCTAAAAAGACTGCTGATACCACCCAAAAAGACTGCTGATACCACCTAAAAAGACTGCTGATACCACCCAAAAAGACTGCTGATACCACCCAAAAAGACTGCTGATACCACCTAAAAAGACTGCTGATACCACCCAAAAAGACTGCTGATACCACCTAAAAAGACTGCTGATACCACCCAAAAAGACTGCTGATACCACCCAAAAAGACTGCTGCTACCACCCAAAAAGACTGCTGATACCACCCAAAAAAGAATGCTGATACCACCCAAAAAGACTGCTGCTACCACCCAAAAAAGACTGCTGATACCACCCAAAAAGACTGCTGATACCACCCAAAAAGACTGCTGATACCACCCAAAAAGACTGCTGATACCACCCAAAAGACCATAAATCATGAGGACGGACAACACTTGGCTGTGTGTTGACTTCATGGAGTTTCCGATGTAACAGATGGAAAATACTTCTCCAGGTGGAACTGTATATGTAGAAGCTACAGTTTAGCTAGACAAAGTGCAGGAGATGGACACACACACACACACACACACACACTGGCGTACCACACACTCCCGCACCCCCCACCACACACACACACACACACACAATTTGAGCAGCATTGACCAGCAGCAGGTTAAGCAAGTTGCATGACATATCCATAGTGTGACATATAGGCGGTAGATAGAAGAGAATGTATTACAACAGGCCAGTCTACTGATCACTATTTAACACACGGGGAAACTCAGAGCCGAGCAAATGACAACCGTCTGGAGGGTGTGTGTGTGTGTGTGTGTGTGTGTGTGTGTGTGTGTGTGTGTGTGTGAGAGAGAGAGAAACATAGAGAGAAGGGTGATGGTTAGACTGTAGAATAGCTTTCCTCAGAGACACTGATTCTCTTGTCAAACAGTCTGATTTGTGGTACTGAAGCACAGATAGCTACGGATTCCTATATGCCTGGAAATATTGAATATACCCCAGTGCCGATAATAATGCAAAACAAAGCCAAGTTAGCAGGTTAGAAGGTAAAGCACTTTGGGTTATAGAGAGAAAATGCTGACGTCACTCAGGGGGTGGTGGAAGATAGAAATTAGTGTCTGGTAGGTTACAGAGAGAGAGAGAGAAAGAGAGAGAGAGAGAAAGAGAGAGAGAGTCAGAGACAGAGAGAGAGTGAGAGAGACAAAGACAGAGACAGACAGACACAATGAGAGAGTGAAAGAGAGACAGAGAGAGAAAGAGAGCGAGAGAGAAAAAAAAATAGCGACAGGGAGAGAGCGAGAGTGAGGGAAAGAGTGACAGAGAGAGAGAGTGACAGAGAGAGAGAGTGACAGAGAGAGAGAGCGACAGAGAGAGAGAGAGAGAGACAGAGAGAGCGAGAGAGATAGAGAGAGAAATTGAGTCAGAGAGAGAGGGAGACAGAGAAAGTGAAATAGAGGGAGACAGAGAGAGAGAGTGACAGAGAGAGAGCTAGAGAGATAGAGAGAGACAGAGAGAGAAATAGAGTCAGAGAGAGAGGGAGACAGAGAGAGTGAAATAGAGAGAGAGAGAGAGAGAGAGAGAGAGACAAAAAGGGGGGGAAGAGAGATAGAAAGAGGGAGGAAAGCTGAAGAGAAGTATAGTACCAGAAGTATAGTACCAGAAATATAGTACCAGAAATATTGTACCAAAAGTATAGTACCAGAAGTATAGTACCAGAAGTATAGTACCAGAAATATAGTACCAGAAGTATAGTACCAGAAATATAGTACCATAAATATAGTACCAGAAATATAGTACCAGAAGTATAGTACCAGAAGTATAGTACCAGAAATATAGTACCAGAAATATAGTACCATTGTTGACTCAGCAGAAGGAGACTCTTGGTCTGATCTGTGTATGGAGGGATAGTGATTGGTGGATAAGAGGTTGGATATATTTGTATAGATAAGATTTGTAAGGGTAAGAGGTTAGATAGAGGTGGATAGAAAAGATTAAAGATTATATAGAGCAAGAAAAATAAGATCTAGAAAGTACTGTACCTTTGGGCTGGCCGCGTCCCAACGTGACAAACCCAGAGGAGATGAAGGTATGGAGGTCGTGACCTCCACTGCTGCGGACACTCTCCTTCCCGTAGTGGAGACCTGCAAGAGCCAATCACAGAGTCAGGATTCTTCCAAAGACTGCTTCAAGCAAAGCTGATTTTTCTACTGATTTAATACATTTTTAGTTTAAACCTCTTCTGCTCTTCTTTGGAACCACCACCAAACTTCAGACACTATGTCATACATTAATTCTCACTATCACTGTTGCTATCAGAACAGTTGATCATTGTCCCATTAAACTACAAATGGAAGAAAACTAGTCTTCAGATCCGGAAACAACTAAATATCCAAACCTATTAAAAAGCTATAGATTTTATCGGGTCACAGGCAAAGACCACTGTGAACCCAATCATGCTTCACTTACCAGAGGTTACCATAGCTTCGGATATCATGTCTTAGGTCTACCCTGCTGGGAACAGATATCATGTCTTAGGCCTACCCCACTGGGCACAGATATCATGTCTTAGGTCTACCCCACTGAGAACAGATATCATGTCTTAGGTCTACCCCACTGGGAACAGATATCATGTCTTAGGTCTACCCCGCTGGGAACAGATATCATGTCTTAGGTCTACCCCACTGGGCACAGATATCATGTCTTAGGTCTACCCCACTGAGAACAGATATCATGTCTTAGGTCTACCCCGCTGGGAACAGATATCATGTCTTAGGTCTACCCCACTGAGAACAGATATCATGTCTTAGGTCTACCCCACTGAGAACAGATATCATGTCTTAGGTCTACCCCACTGAGAACAGATATCATGTCTTAGGTCTACCCCACTGGGAACAGATATCATGTCTTAGGTCTACCCCACTGAGAACAGATATCATGTCTTAGGTCTACCCCACTGGGAACAGATATCATGTCTTAGGTCTACCCCACTGGGAACAGATATCATGTCTTAGGTCTACCCCACTGGGAACAGATATCATGTCTTAGGTCTATCCCACTGAGAACAGATATCATGTCTTAGGTCTACCCCACTGAGAACAGATATCATGTCTTAGGTCTACCCCACTGAGAACAGATATCATGTCTTAGGTCTACCCCGCTGGGAACAGATATCATGTCTTAGGTCTACCCCACTGGGAACAGATATCATGTCTTAGGTCTACCCCGCTGGGCACAGATATCATGTCTTAGGTCTACCCCGCTGGGCACAGATATCATGTCTTAGGTCTACCCCGCTGGGTACAGATATCGTGTCTTAGGTCTACCCCACTGAGAACAGATATCATGTCTTAGGTCTACCCCACTGGGAACAGATATCATGTCTTAGGTCTACCCCACTGGGAACAGATATCATGTCTTAGGTCTACCCCGCTGGGCACAGATATCGTGTCTTAGGTCTACCCCGCTGGGCACAGATATCGTGTCTTAGGTCTACCCTGCTGGGAACAGATATCATGTCTTAGGTCTACCCCGCTGGGCACAGATATCGTGTCTTAGGTCTACCCCGCTGGGAACAGATATCATGTCTTAGGTCTACCCCACTGAGAACAGATATCATGTCTTAGGTCTACCCCACTGAGAACAGATATCATGTCTTAGGTCTACCCCACTGAGAACAGATATCATGTCTTAGGTCTACCCCGCTGGGAACAGATATCATGTCTTAGGTCTACCCCGCTGGGCACAGATATCGTGTTGCAAGGACACACAAACACTGCCTGCGTAACCTTTATCATGGGCTTGCCACATTCCTGACCCCAGCAGGCGTCCTGTGAATGTAAAAGCTCTCGTCAACCCCCTTCTCCTAATTCCTTTCCCATCTCATTAGGTGAGACAGCGTGAAGCGTCGCGAGGGAAAAGGCTAGGCGTTATGAATGTATCGTGACATAAGGATACGTGACTTTCACCTTCAACGGTCAGCTTTTGCATGTGAAAGATGTATAAGGTGATAAAGGTACTGTACCGTTCACAAGTGAGAATAATGTTTTGTTTCTTCGATCGTACCTTCTCTAGTTCCTGGCTCTACGTTCTTTTGTGAGCAGAATAATGTGAATAATCAGATCATTCCATTATGGAATGAGTGGGAGAGGTGTTGTCGTGTAGCTCAGAGGGACTGGCAAGGTTATTCATCTCCAAGGGCGATGAACCTTTACCACAGTGAGGCAGACAGAGGTCATTTACATGGTACAGTGTTGTCAGCTCGCTGTCTACTGTGGAGAGGGCATGGTGACATGCACGTAATCTCTAGCATATACTCTCTCTCTCTATATATAAATGTCTCCTCCCTCTCTCCCGCTCTCTGTTTCCATCGTTTTCTCTCATTTTCTCTCTCTCTCTCCCCCTTTCTCTCTCTCCTTCTCTATCTTTCTCGCTTTCTCTCTTTCTATATTTTCTCTCTCTCATCCTCTCTCCCCCTTTCTCCCTCTCTCCCCTCTCTCTCCTTCTATATTATCTTTCTATATTCTCTCTATATATTCTCTCTCTCTCTCCTCTCTCCCCCCCTCACCCTCTCTATCTCTCTCTCTCTCTCTCTCTCTCTCTCTCTCTCTCTCTCTCTCTCTCTCTCTATCTCCCTCTAACTCTCTTTCTCTCTCTTTCTATATTTTTTCTCTCTGTCCCCCTTTCTCCCTCTCTCTCTCCCCCTCTCTCTCCCCCTCCCCCTCTCTATCTCTCTCTCACTCTCTCTCTCTCTATATTTTATCTCTCTCTCCCCCTTTCTCCCTCTCTCCCCCCTCTCCCTCTCTCTCTCTCTCTCTCCCCCCTCTCTCTCTCTCTTTATCTCGCTGTCTATATTTTATCTCTCTCTCCCCTTTATCCCTCTCCCTCTCTCCCCCCTCTCCCTATATCTCTCTCTCTCTCTCTCTCCCTCTCTCCCCCTCTATCTCTCTCTCTCTTTCTCTCTCTTTCTATATTTTATCTCTCTCCCCCTTTCTCCCTCTCTCCCCCCTCTCCCTCTCTCTCTCTCCCCCCCTCTCTCTCTTTCTCTTTCTCTCTTCCTCTCTCTCTTTCTCTCTTCCTCTCTCTGTCTATATTTTATCTCTCTCTCTCCCCCTTTCTCCCTCTCTCCCCCCCTCTCTCTCTCTCTCTCTCTCTCTTTCTTTATACATTTCCTCCCTCCCTCCCTCTCTCTATATTATATCTCTCTGTCCCCTGTCATGACGTTGGCCTGGAGGTAGGTTTATGACAGTCATAAATACCTCTTCCCCCTTTTTCCTCTATCTACCCTACTGATGTTAAATTTGCAAACCCCTTGTTTAACATAGAGATTCTGGGAACATCAGAAGGTGGGGGGAAATGAACTATATTCTGGTAATCCGACCAATTGAACATTTGCGGTGGTACTTAATGAATATGATGTCAGTTCGGTTGTCAACTGAGACATTCTCATCAATGATAAGATGACATAAACTCTACAGTGGAAAGTCTACACATCAGAGTTATCGGATTCACATGGAATTGTTGTTCAATTGAAATGTTTGAATATGAAATTATTCGTGATGGGATGAAATGCGATTTTAGCTTCTAAAATGTGAGAATTGGGTTTTCACAAGGTTAGGGTTCTGCTCAATCAGTGGCCCGCCCCTGTGAAGAGTCATGGGTTATAAAACTTTTCAGACACGCCCTTCTCGTTCCACTATATAAAGCCTTGACAACAATATAACCTGCTGTTCCGAGGATGTGAGGATGACGGTCCGATGTCAGAATGGTTCAGATAATAACTACAGAACGAAGCAAACATCAGCGTGAGCTTTGGTTGCGAATGGTATGAACTTTGAACTCTTATTCACTACAGAAGTGATACCTCCTAGCCGTTGAGTTAGCAACAGCAGCTGCAAACGCAGGTTAGGAAGGAACAGACAGAGTATCCCGTCTATCACACAACAATATTACTACAACGTATCCAATTGACCACCAGAGACATTCTTCGAAGGACAAAGGACTCGGTTGGGCAACACGGCCTTCCATCTACCACCAACCTACCGAAGCGCAGCTCAGAGTAAATATTTATTCCATTTTCCTTTTCCAAATGGGCGGTAATTTAGAATGCATAAGATACTGTATTTACGATAGCACAGCTTCGCCCATTGTTCCTCAGTCTTCCCGCTCTTTCACTCAAACCCAGCCCCTTTTCTTTTGTGTAACAAGCTGTCATATCTGTTCCGCCCGCTAGGGACGTTTTCCTTTATGACGTAATTTGTAATCAAGTTATGATTAATTATGTGTATGTGTAATTCTTTGTGATTAGTTAGGTATTTAGTAAATAAATAATTAAACCCAATTTTGCATTGCTGATTCAACTTGTTAGACAGGGTTCGTGAAGATAACCAAGAATGTACAACTTTCAGATGAGACTGAATTAAGGTGACGATTAATATTGACTGCTATTGATGTAAAATATTACTAGGTCTTTAAGAGTTTATTCAGAAGGTAACAGCTCTATAAATATTTTTTCGTGGTGCCCCGAATCTCGAGTTAATTACATTTACATGATTAGCTCAATCAGGTAATATTAATTACGGAGAAATTATTTTATAGAATAGCATGTCATATCACTTAATCCGGCATAGCTAAAGACACGACACCCCCTTTACCCCTCTCTCTCTCTTTCTCCCTCTCTCTCTCTTTATCCCTATTTCTGTTTTTTTCTCTCTCTCCCCCTTTCTCCTTCTCTCCCCTCCCTCTCTTTCTCTATTTTATCTCTCTGTCCCCCTTTCTCTCTCTCCCCCTTTCTCCCTCTCTCCCCTCCCTCTCTCTCTCTCTAAATATATTTTATCTCTCTGTCCCCCTTTCTCTCTCTCCCCCTTTCTCCCTCTCTCCCCTCCCTCTCTCTCTATTACTCTCTCTCTCTCCCCCCTTTCTCCCTCTCTCCCCTCCCTCTCCCTCTCACTCCCCCCCCTTTATCCCTCTCTCCTCTCCCTCTCTCCTGCCCTTTCTCCCTCTCTCCCTTCCCTCTCTCCCCACCTTTCTCCTTCTCTCCCCTCCCTATCCCTCTCTCCCCCCTTTCTCCCTCTCTCCCATTGCTCTCCCTCTCCCTCTCTCCCCCCCTTTCTCCCTCTCTCCCCTCCCTCTCCCTCTCTCCCCCCCTTTCTCACTCTCTCCCCTCTCTCTCTCTCTCTTCCTTTATACCTTTTCCTCCCTCCCTCTCTTTCTCTATGTTCATTAATCACCCCTGCAGAATAAGCACTCATCCTTTGTAAGAACCAATCTACCCATGTTGAACTGTACAATACTGTACAAACCTAAAATACTTTTTTTCACGGCAACATTGCTTGACCGCTCATAAAACAAATGGGTTGAAAAGGGCTGTAAAATACTGTTACCTTAAAATCAGACATAAATGCATAATGATTCCATTATGCAAAATAGCCACTACTTTAACAAGAAGTAATTGTAGGTTTCTACACTCAAAGGTCTTCATAAGATTAATTACAACCTCATACCTGCAACGCCACCGACACACCTCTCTCATATTCACAGAGAAGTGGATTCAAATGAACCATGTTGACACAGTCGGCATAGAAATACTCCTCTTTAAATGTAAGTGATGATTATCAAACCCACAAGGAGAGAGGAAGGAGGGAGGGAGGTCACTGAGAAGATGTTATAGCCATGCAATTTTCTGATTAATTGGTGGGAGATTAGGAAAACAGAAAATGTAGAGGGCAGAGTGAATCTGGTCATGAATCGTATCTTAATTAAACTAATTAAATCATAGTTTGGTAATCCAGGCAAAACTCATGCATGCTGTCCTGAAAATCTCTCCAAGCAATAAACACAGACGTGTAACAAACACACACACACACACACACACACACACACACACACACACACATATATGTTCGCAAAAATACATGCACACACTCAGAAACTAAAGGGCTGAGGGAAATGTACCAAGGTCATGTCAAAGCGCGGGTGTGTAAAAAGCAGGAAGGTTACATTGTTACCATGTGCATATATACTGTACACTCTTAGAAAAAGGGTTCCACAAGGGTTCTTCAGCTGTCCCCATAGGAGAACCCTTTTTGGTTCCTGGTAGAATCCCTTCTTGTTTCCAGATAGAACTCTTTTGGGTTCAATGTAGAACCCTCTGTGTAAAGGGTTCTACATGGAACTCAGAAAGGTTCTAGCTGGAACCAAAAACAGCTAATGGATATGACCTAACAGCTAGTGGATGACTGTATAACCTATATGTTATGTTATATTGTCATCCATTAGCTGTTATGTTATATTGTCATCCATTAGCTGTTATGTTATATTGTCATCCATTAGCTGTTATGTTATATTGTCATCCATTAGCTGTTATGTTATATTGTCATCCATTAGCTGTTATGTTATATTGTCATCCATTAGCTGTTATGTTATACAGTCATCCATTAGCTGTTATGTTATATTGTCATCCATTAGCTGTTATGTTATATTGTCATCCATTAGCTGTTATGTTATACAGTCATCCATTAGCTGTTATGTTATATTGTCATCCATTAGCTGTTATGTTATATTGTCATCCATTAGCTGTTATGTTATATTGTCATCCATTAGCTGTTATGTTATACAGTCATCCATTAGCTGTTATGTTATACAGTCATCCATTAGCTGTTATGTTATATTGTCATCCATTAGCTGTTATGTTATATTGTCATCCATTAGCTGTTATGTTATATTGTCATCCATTAGCTGTTATGTTATACAGTCATCCATTAACTGTTATGTTATATTGTCATCCATTAGCTGTTATGTTATATTGTCATCCATTAGCTGTTTGTTTGTGTAGCAGTGTCACTATTGAACTTTGAATGTCAGTGAAACTGTTGTTGTTTTTGACTCACAAATAGGACCACTGACCCTAAAATGTTACAATATGGATACTGGGCAGAGTGAAAACAGCTATTCTCCACGCGACAATAAACACGACTTCCTCTCATCGTACCTAATTAGACAACAACAACAAATCCTGAAAAACTCATTATTCAATGAAGTTTCTCTTTTTTCCCCTTTGTTTCTTTACTTCAAACCGTTTTAAGGTACAAATCTCTGCAAGGCCTCTAAAAGAATCCACTCTCAAGGACTTTTCCTTGTTGTGGCTGCAGGGTGCATGGTGTTTACCCGAAACCTGCCTCTGAAGCGTACAACAACAAGCAGAGTGGATAAGAATATAAATAGCAGCCTGCTCCGTGCACCGCATGGTTTCCTATTCTGCTGTCTGCACTGGATCTGTTTTGAAGGAATATACTGTCTCGTTCTAAAAATGCCCGGACGGCGGGATGTTTTTTTTGTTTTTTTTAGCAATGCACCAAGGATACCCACGATACACCTGACCTGCATTTATAAATACTCTTGAGTGTAATTTAAGGGAAAAAATATTGTTGGGGGTTTTATTGTTGTGATGCGGAAAGCTACTAGACAGCATTAGAAAACGTCAAATAGGGGATGCTTACATTTGTCCTTTTTCACTGCATGAACAAGTGGGTAACCTGTATGAGTGTGTTGCATATCCCAACTTCCACTGAGACATCCTTGGAGAGTGTGGCCAACGGCCAGGTTTTAAGATCAGAGGGGACAGTGTGTCATTTTATCGCTTGACTCAGTCTCTCCAGACCTTTAGCTCTAGTTGTCATCTGATCCCAGACCTTTAGCTGTAGTTACACCTGGTTTACGTGGACTCTGTCATCTGATCCCAGACCTTTAGCTGTAGTTACACCTGGTTTACTAGGACTCTGTCATCTGATCCCAGACCTTTAGCTGTAGTTACACCTGGTTTACTAGGACTCTGTCATCGGATCCCAGACCTTTAGTTGTAGTTACACCTGGTTTACTAGGACTCTGTCATCTGATCCCAGACCTTTAACTGTAGTTACACCTGGTTTACTAGGACTCTGTCATCTGATCCCAGACCTTTAGCTGTAGTTACACCTGGTTTACTAGGACTCTGTCATCTGATCCCAGACCTTTAGCTCTAGTTACACCTGGTTTACTAGGACTCTGTCATCTGATCCCAGACCTTTAGCTGTAGTTACACCTGGTTTACTAGGACTCTGTCATCTGATCCCAGACCTTTAGCTCTAGTTACACCTGGTTTACTAGGACTCTGTCATCTGATCCCAGACCTTTAGCTGTAGTTACACCTGGTTTACTAGGACTCTGTCATCTGATTCCAGACCTCTCAAACACACGAGTAGCCAGTCTTGGAAGGCTGCAGTGTGTGCGCAGGGTGTAGAGGATTGTCTTTCTTTCTAAATGTTATATCTCTCTCCCCCTCTCTGCTGTACTACCTTAGTCCATACAATATTAACTCCCAATTTATACACACACATTACCGATGCCTTCTCTCCTCTGCCTGTCACTGCGTGTCATGTCCAAGCTCGCCGGACTGCAGGATCCTCAGTGGAAGGAGAGCTGGGCTGGGCTAGCCTACGCTGGGCTAGCTAGCACTAACAATGTTTGTGTGCAGGAATACAGGCAGGCAGACACACAACCAGACAGGCAGGCAGGCAGGAAGGCAGAGATACAGATAGATAGACAGAGAGAGAGAGAGAGAGAGATTCCTGACCTCCACTGAGTATGACTAGCCATAAGGTCACAGTGAGCAAGTCAGCCAGTCGGGTAGGTAGGAGTAGGACTGTTTTGGTGACCGTATTACCATATTGGTCACGAGTCATGACTGCAGTCAAATTCCATGTGACCGTTTAAGAATGGTAATTAGGCTTCTCCAAGCTCTGATGCTGCTGATGGTCATTAGCAGCATACTAAACGTGCTGACTGCCTGGTACTCAGCACTCTATTGTCCCTCGAATCACTCTGACATCAATATAATATAATCAAATATAAATCAACACTTCATGAGAGCCCATGAGCTCATGTTGCGCAACATTTCTATAGGCTATGCAATAGTGTGAGTTTTGATGGCCTCTATTAGAAAGATGAGGATCCCATCGGCTTTCTGTAGACTAGGCCTACAATATTTATTTCTCAACCTTCCTAATATTAAGCACATTGCTTATATTTAAAACAGGAGTATAGCCTACCTGGCTGGCATGAAAATTAACCACGGGAAAAATTTCCTCCATTCGCTATTTTTTCCCCTGTTCCGAGACATGTGCATAATAATGGTCCATTCTAAATCTAAACTAATTTCTCACATATATTATTTAGTATATGTAAATACAAGACTAAATCAAGAATAGTCTGATGGGTGACAATATTAGCCCATCATTGTGAATGATGCCCAGCTTAAGGCAAGAAACAGCTCGTAACTTTTTTTTGCAACTTTTTCAATACATAGTCGCACACCTCATGTAGCCTAGGCCTATATGTTTTGAAAGCAAACCTCCATCTTGAGTCAGTACTGCCATCTATTGGTAAACATAAATATACCAGGTTACTACAGTTTGTATCACAACTAAAGTGGTCAAATAACATCTTAAAATGAAGCACATTAATCCTATTTACAACCAGTGTAGAGCCTAACTGGCATACATAGGTGGCGTGTGAGTTTCAAGTTTGTGGAAGATACTTTTCAACATAAAAAATAAACCTTTATAATAAAGCATTACATGCATAATCACATTTGCGGTCACATTGGAGAATTATGTTTTCCCGCTAATTGCATTTTGGAACATTTGTGCTTATAGCCTGCTGCCAAGTGCACATTGCTGCGCTTATAGCCTGCTGCGCTTATAATGGGAAGAAATAGCTAATAGCTTATCAACATTTTAAGCTAAATGTTCTGATCTGTTGCATCATCTTCTTTGATTTTAAAAGTGTTTTTGATGCTAGCGGTTGTATTAATTTGGAACTGTTTCATCCCATAACTGTCCCAGACTATGTTTGGAGTAGAAGGACAAGTTGACCAATAGAATAGGGAGATAGTAGATTGACATAGGCTAGTGCTTTTGCTGCTCGTTAGCCTTATTCATCTTGTAGGCAGAGGGAAAGTAAACATAGACAGCTCTAACATCTTCAATATGCGCCTCGGAATTCGACAAGGAGTCATTTGCTTCACCGATGTGTCTGTCTTCTCTTGTAGCCTACTTCGGAGCTAAGATGCCTGTGAGAATGACCCAATCACATTGGCTAATTAGAATTGAGATATCTGAGAGAACCATGTGAGTGAGAGGTGCCCGGAAGAGAAGGGAATTGTCATTTTTATATTCAGCCCAATAGCACAATGGCCACTGGCCGCCAAAGGCATGGACTTTTCTAGGGGGCATTAAGGCCACACAAGGGGGATGCCACCAGGAAATACGAGGCATTGTCAAGTGCTTGTCAAATTGTCAAAATGAGAGACTGATGAAGTGTGAGCAGCCTGCGCAAAAAAAAAACTAATGATGAGACTTTATTCAAATCATCATTAGAGTTGCATCATGCAGCCTTAGAATGCATTAAAAAAAATTAATATATAGCGCAACATTCGTATCACAACTAAAGTTACACAAATAACTCAAAATGAAGCATATAAGAGGACCAGTTTCTTTGTTAACCCCTCAACACAGAATAGCCACATGTTCGTATTCCCTCATAATTAGTTTGGAGAAAAATATCCTTTCTGTTTTATTCAGCTATGTTCAATTGTATTCTGCATACTATAAAATAATATAAAATAATGCCATGGAGTTCGAAGCAAATCTTGTCTGCTAAATGAACTAGTGTAGCCCACAGCCATATGACAGATCAGTGACTAACATAAGGACAACTCAGAATATGTCATTCTGTTCTTCTGAAATAGACTGCATTTTCTTCTTATCATGTTTCTTTAGACCTGTCTAAAATCAATAATGGATAGATTGTGATGGTGTAGGCTATATTACATGGGATTTATTAGACTTTTTAAAATGTAGATGTTCCAAAGGTCTGCATCAGTGGCTTGTAGGCTATGTGTGGAAGCCTGAAGATGCTAAATGTGTTGAGGTTAATTAACGGTCAATTACCTTGAGACCGGCAGTTATTTGCTTGACAATCACCAGCTAACAAAATGTGATGACCACCACAGCCCTAGGTGGCTGCGGGTTCTCCCTTTCCTCCCTTCCCTGGCATGGCTCGTTGGGCCCTAGCATTAGGACTAGATTGATACAGTGAATCAGGGAGACAAACGGGACCTCTGACTGGGAGCATACTGGGGTCGACACGCTCAAACCTGACACACCTGACCAGCCCGCACCTCTGTCTGTCTGTCTGTCTGTCTGTCTGTCTGTCTGTCTGTCTGTCTGTCTGTCTGTCTGTCTGTCTGTCTGTCTGTCTGTCTGTCTCCACATTTATTTTTTTGTCTACGCGAGTGGGATTTTAGGGCTGTCTGTTGATCTTACCTTTCTCTCTTGTTGTTTTGAGGTGGAAACTGAAACCTGAGCACACATCTATCTCTGGCCGTGTCCGAATTCTGTCTACGTACTAAAACTATACAGTCGTGGCCAAAGGTTTTGAGAAAGACACAAATATTAATTTTTACAAAGTCTGCTGCCTCAGTTTGTATGATGGCAATTTGCATATACTCCAGAATGTTATGAAGAGTGATCAGATGAATTGCAATTAATTGCAAAGTCCCTCTTTGCCATGCAAATGAACTGAATCCCCCAAAAAACATTTCCACTGCATTTCAGCCCTGCCACAAATGGACTAGCTGACATCATGTCAGTGATTCTCTCGTTAACACAGGTGTGAGTGTTGACGAGGACAAGGCTGGAGATCACTCTGTCATGCTTATTGATTTTGAATAACAGACTGGAAGCTTCAAAAGGAGGGTGGTGCTTGGAATTATTGGTCTTTCTCTGTCAGTCATGGTTACCTGCAAGGATCATCAAGAACTTCAAGGAGAGCAGTTCAATTGTTGTGAAGAAGGCTTCAGGACGCCCAAGAAAGTCCAGCAAGTGTCAGGACCGTCTCCTAAAGTTGATTCAACTGTGGGATTGGGGCACCACCAGTACAGACCTTGCTCAGGAATGGCAGCAGGCAGGTGTGAGTGCATCAGCACGCACAGTGAGGCGAAGAGTTTTGGAGGATGGCCTTGTGTCAAGAAGGGCAGAAAAGAAGCCACTTCTCTCCAGGAAAAACATCAGGGACAGACTGATATTCTGAAAAGGTACAGGGATTGGACTGCTGAGGACTGGGGTAAAGTCATTTTCTCTGATGAATCCCCTTTCCGATTGTTTGGGGCATTCAGAAAAAAGCTTGTCCGGAGAAGACAAGGTAAACGCTACCATCAGGCCTGGGTCATGCCAACAGTAAAGCATCCTGAGACCATTCATGTGTGAGGTTGCTTCTCAGCCAAGGGAGTGGGCTCACTCACAATTTTGCATAAGAACACAGCCATGAATAAAGAATGGTACCAACACATCCTCCAAGAGCAACTTCTCCCAACCATCCAGAAACAGTTTGGTGATGAGCAATGCCTTTTCGAGCATGATGGAGCACCTTGCCGTAAGGCAAAAGTGATAAGTAAATTGCTCGGGGAACAAAACATCGATATTTTGTGTCCATGGCCAGGAAACTCCCCAGACCTTAATCCCATTGAGAACTTGTGGTCAATCCTCAAGTGGCGGGTGGACAAACAAAAACCCACAAATTCTGACAAACTCCAAGCATTGATTATGCCAGAATGGGCTGCCATCAGTCAGGATGTGGCCCAGAAGTTAATTGACAGCATGCCAGGGCGGATTGCAGAAGTCTTGAAAAAGAAGGGTCAAAACTGCAAATACAATTCACATCAACTTCATGTAATTGTCAATAAAATACTTTGACACTTATGAAATGCTTGTAATTATACTTCAGTATTCCATAGTAACATCTGACAAAAATATCTAAAGACACTAAAGCAGCAAAGTTTCTGAAAATTAATATTTGTGTCTTTCTCAAAACTTTTGGCCGTGACTGCACTATGTACTAACCTTAATATATACTACGTAGAACTGTTCAGTTAATCAACAACTACCAACATACTAGACTCCCCCATACTGAGAATGCATAATCTAATACTAGACTCGCCCATACTGAGAATGTGTAATCTAATACTAGACTCCCCCATACTGAGAATGTGTAATCTAATACTAGACTCCCCCATACTGAGAATGTATAATCTAATACTAGACTCCCCCATACTGAGAATGTATAATCTAATACTAGACTCCCCCATACTGAGAATGTATAATCTAATACTAGACCCCCCATACTGAGAATGTATAATCTAATACTAGACTCCCCCATACTGAGAATGTATAATCTAATACTAGACTCACCCATACTGAGAATGTATAATCTAATACTAGACTCCCCCCATACTGAGAATGTATAATCTAATACTAGACTCCCCCATACTGAGAATGTATAATCTAATACTAGACTCCCCCATACTGAGAATGTATAATCTAATACTAGACTCCCTCATACTGAGAATGTATAATCTAATACTAGACTCACCCATACTGAGAATGTGTACTCTAATACTAGACTCCCCCATACTGAGAATGTATAATCTAATACTAGACTCCCCCCCATACTGAGAATGTATAATCTAATACTAGACTCCCCCATACTGAGAATGTATAATCTAATACTAGACTCCCCCATACTGAGAATGTATAATCTAATACTAGACTCCCCCCCATACTGAGAATGTATAATCTAATACTAGACTCCCCCATACTGAGAATGTATAATCTAATGCAATACTCAAACATACTGAGAATGTATAATCTAATGCAATACTCCCCCATACTGAGAATGTGTAATCTAATACTAGACTCGCCCATAATGAGAATGTATAATCTAATACTAGACTCCCCCCCATAATGAGAATGTGTAATCTAATACTAGACTCTCCCACACTGAGAATGTGTAATCTAATACTAGACTCCCCCCCCCCCCCCCATAATGAGAATGTGTAATCTAATACTAGACTCTCCAATACTGAGAATGTGTAATCTAATACTAGACTCCCCCCATACTGAGAATGTATAATCTAATACTAGACTCCCCCATACTGAGAATGTATAATCTAATACTCCCCCATACTGAGAATGTATAATCTAATACTCCCCCATACTGAGAATGTATAATATAATACTCCCCCATACTGAGAATGTGTAATCTAATACTAGACTCCCCCATACTGAGAATGTATAATCTAATACTAGACTCCCCCATACTGAGAATGTATAATCTAATACTAGACTCACCCATAATGAGAATGTGTAATCTAATGCAATACTCAAACATACTGAGAATGTGTAATCTAATACTAGACTCACCCATACTGAGAATGTATTATCTAATACTAGACTCACCCATACTGAGAATGTGTAATCTAATACTAGACTCCCCCATACTGAGAATGTATTATCTAATACTAGACTCCCCCATACTGAGAATGTATTATCTAATACTAGACTCACCCATACTGAGAATGTATTATCTAATACTAGACTCCCCCATACTGAGAATGTGTAATCTAATACTAGACTCACCCATACTGAGAATGTATTATCTAATACTAGACTCCCCCATACTGAGAATGTGTAATCTAATACTAGACTCACCCATACTGAGAATGTATTATCTAATACTAGACTCCCCCATAATGAGAATGTGTAATCTAATACAATGCAAAACATGACTTAGTACTTGGTGGCAAAACCCTTGTTGGCAATCACAGAGGTCAGACGTTTCTTGTAGTTGGCCACCAGGTTTGCACACATCTCATGAGGGATTTTGTCCCACTCCTCTTTGCAGATCTTCTCCAAGTCATTAAGGTTTCGAGGCTGATGTTTGGTAACCCAAACCTTCAGCTCCCTCCACAGATTTTCTATGGGATTAAGGTCTGGAGACTGGCTAGGCCACTCCAGGACCTTAATGTGCATCTCCTTGAGCCACTCATTTGTTGCCTTGGCTGTGTGTTTTGGGTCATTGTCATGCTGGAATACCCATCCACGACCCATTTACAATGCCCTGGCTGAGGGAAGGAGGTTCTCACCCAAGATTTAACGATACATGTCCCCGTCCATCGTTCCTTTGATGTGGTGAAGTTGTCCTGTCCCCTTAGCAAAAAAACATCCCCAAAGCATAATGTTTGACGGTGGGGATGGTGTTCTTGGGGTAATAGGCAGCATTCCTCCTCCTCCAAACACGGCGAGTTGAGTTGATGCTAAAGAGCTCCATTTTGGTCTCATCTGACCACAACACTTTCACCCAGTTGTCCTCTGAATCAATCATATGATCATTGGCAAACTTCAGACGGGCATGTATATGTGCTTTCTTGAGCAGGGGGACCTTGCGGGCGCTGCAGGATTTCAGTCCTTCACGGCGTAGTGTGTTACCAATTGTTTTCTTGGTGACTATGGTCCCAGCTGCCTTGATCATTGACAAGATCCTCTCGTGTAGTTCTGGACTGATTCCTCACCGTTCTCATGATCATTGCAACTCCACGAGGTGAGATCTTGCATGGAGCCACAGGCCGAGGGAGATTGACAGTTCTTTTGTTTCTTCCATTTGTGAATAATCGCGCTAACTGTTGTCACCTTCTCACCAAGCTGCTTGGCGATGGTCTTGTAGCCCATTCCAGCCTTGTGTAGATCTACAATCTTGTCCCTGACATCCTTGGAGAGCTCTTTGGTCTTGGCCATGTTGGAGAGTTTAGAATCTGATTGATAGTTCACTTCTGTGGACAGGTGTCTTTTATACAGGTATCAAGCTGAGATTCGGAGTACTCCCTTTAAGAGTGTGCTCCTAATCTTAGCTCGTTACCTGTATAAAAGACACCTGGGAGCCAGAAATCTTTCTGATTGAGAGGGGGTAAAATACTTATTTCCCTCATTAAAATGCAAATCAATTTATAACATTTTTGACATACGTTTTTCTGGATTTTTTTGTTGTTATTCTGTCTCTCACTGTTCAAATAAACCTATCATTAAAATTATAGTCTGATAATTTCTTTGTCAGTGGGCAAATGTACAAAATCAGCAGGGGATCAAATACTTTTTTCCCTCACTGCCTACTATTTAGACTGCAAGTACGGCTATTCGGATACGGCCAGTCTCTTCCTCTCTCAATCGTCTTTCTGTCTCACTGTGTATCTCTCAAACACCTTTCTCCGTCTCTCTCTCTCTCCCTCTCCCTCTGTCGCTCTCTCTCGACTCAGACCTGCTTCACAATCCTGCAACCACAAAGCTGTCTCACGTTAACTGTATCTCTTCAGAGAGCCCATACCCCAGAGTACACCCTGTCAGTGGTGTTCTGTTCCCACTTCCCAGCCGTGTGGTCGAATCACGTTACTCCGCGTGCCGAGCGGTCACGGTCTCTGTGTGCCAGCGTCTAACGTTTCCACCCTGCCAGAGATTGCCCGGCCCCGTTCCCTTGCTAGCCACAGTTATCTACACTGACAGGCCCTCTTTCTGTCTCTCTCTCTCTGCTCTCTCCCCCTCTCTCTCTACTGTCTCTCTCCCTCTCTCTCTCTCTACTGTCTCTCTCCCTCTCTCTCTCTCCGTCTCTCTCTCTACTGTCTCTATTCCTCTCGCTCTCTACTGTCTCTAACCCTACCTTTCTCTCTCTACTGTCTCTAACCCTACCTTTCTCTCTCTACTGTCTCTAACCCTACCTTTCTCTCTCTACTGTCTCTAATCCTACCTTTCTCTCTCTACTGTCTCTAACCCTACCTTTCTCTCTCTACTGTCTCTAACCCTACCTTTCTCTCTCTACTGTCTCTAACCCTACCTTTCTCTCTCTTGCACAAATTGGATGATTATGGGATGTCTACATAAGAGATTACACCACTGACAGGGAACGCAGCTGTGGACACAATGTGTGCTCTCACACACAGAAACTGAATAAACACACAATGTGTGCTCTCACACACAGAAACTGAATAAACACAGTGTGTGCTCTCACACACAGAAACTGAATAAACACAGTGTGTGCTCTCACACACAGAAACTGAATAAACACACAATGTGTGCTCTCACACACACAGAAACTGAGTTAACACACAACTGTTCATATTAACACACAATGTGTGCTCTCACACACAGAAACTAAATAAACACACAATGTGTGCTCTCATACACAGAAACTGAATAAACACACAATGTGTGCTCTCACACACAGAAACTGAATAAACACCGTGTGTGCTCTCATACACACAGAAACTGAATAAACACACATTGTGTGCTCTCATACACACAGAAACTGAATAAACACACAACGGCTCATATAAACACACACACACAAAGTAATGAAGCACACAGTGGCATGTACTCATGGATTCCAATGAAAGCCTGGCTTACCCCCCCCCCCCCCAAAGAAAATATGCATCTTTCATCTCTCTGTATTTTATAATTTTCCTTTAATTCGCAAGAGGCTGAATGTATCTGACCGGAGAAAGCATCCAAGCAAGCGAAACAGCGCCCCCTCTGTCTCGATGTGTACACACCATTTATCTGATGCGTCTGGTCCAAAAGGGTATGACATTGTTGCCGCCAGTAGCATCCAATGCAAGAGAAGCCAGCAAGCATTGATGAAGAAAAAATTATAAAATAATAGCCAATCAGCATTCAGCTCAACTGTGAATGATCCTGGCACACCAAAAGAAGTAGAAGTAGGGTGAGTCAACTCCTTAGACAGACAGACACACACACATTGGTGTTTCTCTAGAAGTAGGGTGAGTCAATATTTTGTTTTCTTCTTGCAAGCACACACACACACACAGAGAAGTTAGTACAATGAACAGTCATATGATACTCACTGTCACAGTCATACTCTGGACCTAGTTTTGTCCCATGGAATAAATGTTGTGGATCTTAATGTTTTCCTCATAATCCTGGACTATCGGACCACCATTGTATTACGTTTGCAATTGCAACAAATAATCTGCTCAGACCCCAACCAAGGAACATCAAAAGTCGTGCTATAAATTCACAGACAACACAAAGATTCCTTGATGTCCTTCCAGATTCCCTCTGTCTACCCAAGGACGCCAGAGGACAAAAATCAGTTAACCACCTAACTGAGGAACTCAATTTAACCTTGCGCAATACCCTAGATGCAGTTGCACCCCTAAAAACTAAAAACATTTCTCATAGGAAACTAGCTCCCTGGTACACAGAAAATACCCGAGCTCTGAAGCAAGCTTCCAGAAAATTGGAACGGAAATGGCGCCACACCAAACTGGAAGTCTTCCGACTAGCTTGGAAAGGCAGTACCGTGCAGTACCGAAGAGCCCTCACTGCTGCTCGATCATCCTATTTTTCTAACTTAATTGAGGAAAATAAGAACAATCCGAAATTCCTTTTTGATACTGTCGCAAAGCTAACTAAAAAGCAGCATTCCCCAAGAGAGGATGGCTTTCACTTTAGCAGTGATAAATTCATGAACTTCTTTGAGTAAAAGATCATGATTATTAGAAAGCAAATTACGGACTCCTCTTTAAATCTGCGTATTCCTTCAAAGCTCAGTTGTCCTGAGTCTGCACAACTCTGCCAGGACCTAGGATCAAGAGAGACACTCAAGTGTTTTAGTACTATATCTCTTGACACAATGATGAAAATAATCTATTGTTTTCACAATATATTTTACCTCTTGGGGATGTCATTCGAAAACATAATGTTAACTTTCACTGCTATGCGGATGACACACAGCTGTACATTTCAATGAAACATGGTGAAGCCCCAAAATTGCCCTCGCTAGAAGCATGTGTTTCAGACATAAGGAAGTGGATGGCTGCAAACTTTCTAATTTTAAACTCGGACAAAACAGAGATGCTTGTTCTAGGTCCCAAGAAACGAAGAGATCTTCTGTTGAATCTGACAATTAATCTTAAGGGTTGTACAGTCGTCTCAAATACAACTGTGAAGGACCTCGGCGTTACTGGACCCTGATCTCTCTTTTGAAGAACATATCAAGACCATTTCAAGGACAGCTTTTTTCCATCTACGTAACATTGCAAAAATCAGAAACTTTCTGTCCAAAAATGATGCAGAAAAATGTATCCATGCTTTTGTCACTTCTAGGTTAGACTACTGCAATGCTCTACTTTCCGGCTACCCGGATAAAGCACTAAATAAACCTCAGTTAGTGCTAAATACGGATGCTAGAATCCTGACTAGAACCCCAAAATTTGATCATATTACTCCAGTGCTAGCCTCCCTACACTGGCTTCCTGTCAAAGCAAGGGCTGATTTCAAGGTTTTACTGCTAACCTACAAAGCATTACATGGGCTTGCTCCTACCTATCTCTCTGATTTGGTCCTGCCGTACATACCTAAACGTACGCTACAGTCACAAGACGCAGGCCTCCTAATTGTCCCTAGAATTTCTAAGCAAACAGCTGGAGGCAGGGCTTCCTCCTATAGAGCTCCATTTTTATGGAACGGTCTGCCTACCCATTTCAGAAACGCAAACTCGGTCTCAACCTTTAAGTCTTTACTGAAGACTCATCTCTTCAGTGGGTCATATGATTGAGTGTAGTCTGGCCCAGGAGTGGGAAGGTGAACGAAAAGGCTCTGGAGCAACGAACCGCCCTTGCTGTCTCTGCCTGGCCGGTTCCCCTCTTTCCACTGGGATTCTCTGCCTCTAACCCTATTACAGCGGCTGAGTCACTGGCTTACTGGGGCTCTCTCATACCGTCCCTGGAAGGGGTGCGTCACCTGAGTGGGTTGATTCACTGATGTGGTCATCCTGTCTGGGTTGGCGCCCCCCCTTGGGTTGTGCCGTGGCGGAGATCTTTGTGGGCTATACTCAGCCTTGTCTCTGGATGGTAAGTTGGTGGTTGAAGATATCCCTCTAGTGGTGTGGGGGCTGTGCTTTGGCAAAGTGGGTGGGGTTATGTCCTTCCTGTTTGGCCCTGTCCGGGGGTGTCCTCGGATGGGGCCACAGTGTCTCCTGACCCCTCCTGTCTCAGCCTCCAGTATTCATGCTGCAGTAGTTTATGTGTCGGGGGGCTAGGGTCAGTTTGTTATTACTGGAGTACTTCACCTGTCCTATTCGGTGTCCTGTGTGAATTGAAGTGTGCTCTCTCTAATTCTCTCTTTCTCTTTTTCTTTCACTCTCTCGGAGGACCTGAGCCCTAGGACCATTCCCCAGGACTACCTGACATGATGACTCCTTGCTGTCCCCAGTCCACCTGGCCGTGCTGCTGCTCCAGTTTCAACTGTTCTGCCTTAGTATTATTCGACCATGCTGGTCATTTATGAACATTTGAACATCTTGGCCATGTTCTGTTATAATCTCCACCCGGCACAGCCAGAAGAGGACTGGCCACCCCACATAGCCTGGTTCCTCTCTAGGTTTCTTCCTAGGTTTTGGCCTTTCTAGGGAGTTTTTCCTAGCCACCGTGCTTCTACACCTGCATTGCTTGCTGTTTGGGGTTTTAGGCTGGGTTTCTGTACAGCACTTTGAGATATCAGCTGATGTACGAAGGGCTATATAAATAAATTTGATTTGATTTAGCTTACGTTGAATGGATTAAATTGTTTTGTGAATCTTTTAGTTGTCACTATATTGGACTAGGCAGAGGTGATTTGATGATGTTGAAATGTTGTAGTTAAAATGGTGCTGGAATAGTGGAGGCAGCTCCTGTTTTCTTTGGGACTTGCGGTAACTCTCTGAGGTTCTAAATCAATAGTTGTTTAATAGTCTGAAAATGTTAGAAACATTACCTTGCTTGACCACGCTGTAGATCATGTAACTGTTTGTAATGTGCAGTATGCTTTGTGGACTCCACCAGACAGAGGTTGCTGTAGGTCATGTAACTGTTTGTAACATGCAGTATGCTTTGTGGACTCCACCAGACAGAGGTTGCTGTAGGTCATGTAACTGTTTGTAACATGCAGTATGCTTTGTGGACTCCACCAGACAGAGGTTGCTGTAGGTCATGTAACTGTTTGTAACATGCAGTATGCTTTGTGGACTCCACCAGACAGAGGTTGCTGTAGGTCATGTAACTGTTTGTAACATGCAGTATGCTTTGTGGACTCCACCAGACAGAGGTTGCTGTAGGTCATGTAACTGTTTGTAACATGCAATATGCTTTGTGGACTCCACCAGACAGAGGTTGCTGTAGGTCATGTAACTGTTTGTAACATGCATTATGCTTTGTGGACTCCACCAGACAGAGGTTGCTGTAGGTCATGTAACTGTTTGTAACATGCATTATGCTTTGTGGACTCCACCAGACAGAGGTTGCTGTAGGTCATGTAACTGTTTGTAACATGCATTATGCTTTGTGGACTCCACCAGACAGAGGTTGCTGTAGGTCATGTAACTGTTTGTTACATTCAATATGCTTTGTGGACTCCACCAGACAGAGGTTGCTGTAGGTCATGTAACTGTAAAGTGCAGTATGCTTTGTGGACTCCACCAGACAGAGGTTGCTGTAGGTCATGTAACTGTTACATGCATTATGCTTTGTGGACTCCACCAGACAGAGGTTGCTGTAGGTCATGTAACGGTTACATTCAATATGCTTTGTGGACTCCACCAGACAGAGGTTGCTGTAGGTCATGTAACGGTCACATTCAATATGCTTTGTGGACTCCACCAGACAGAGGTTGCTGTAGGTCATGTAACTGTTTGTTACATTCAATATGCTTTGTGGACTCCACCAGACAGAGGTTGCTGTAGGTCATGTAACTGTTACATTCAATATGCTTTGTGGACTCCACCAGACAGAGGTTGCTGTAGGTCATGTAACTGTTTGTTACATTCAATATGCTTTGTGGACTCCACCAGACAGAGGTTGCTGTAGGTCATGTAACAGTTTGTTACATTCAATATGCTTTGTGGACTCCACCAGACAGAGGTTGCTGTAGGTCATGTAACTGTTTGTTACATTCAATATGCTTTGTGGACTCCACCAGACAGAGGTTGCTGTAGGTCATGTAACTGTTACATTCAATATGCTTTGTGGACTCCACCAGACAGAGGTTGCTGTAGGTCATGTAACTGTTACATTCAATATGCTTTGTGGACTCCACCAGACAGAGGTTGCTGTAGATCATGTAACTGTTACATTCAATATGCTTTGTGGACTCCACCAGACAGAGGTTGCTGTAGATCATGTAGCTGTTACATTCAATATGCTTTGTGGACTCCACCAGACAGAGGTTGCTGTAGGTCATGTAACTGTTACATTCAATATGCTTTGTGGACTCCACCAGACAGAGGTTGCTGTAGGTCATGTAACTGTTACATTCAATATGCTTTGTGGACTCCACCAGACAGAGGTTGCTGTAGATCATGTAACTGTTACATTCAATATGCTTTGTGGACTCCACCAGACAGAGGTTGCTGTAGATCATGTAGCTGTTACATTCAATATGCTTTGTGGACTCCACCAGACAGAGGTTGCTCTATGGTTTTGTGATGAAACAAAGGTGTGGTTGAATTCATTTTCCACTGCGTCTTCTTTTTCTCTCGGCCTTGGGCCTATCACGGTGGCAAGGCATATGAACTAACGGGTGATAGAGCAAACAACGCTATTATCACAACGCATAGGTTGCAATGTGGAGAGAAAAACAATCGTGGCTTGGTTTTCCCAGTGATTGTACCCACGCAGCGCTACTGGAAACATAGTGATTATGCACTAACACATTCGCACACTTCACCCAATATAACACTTCACCAATGTGTCTTTGAAGATATTTACCGAAAACAGTTGAATACATGTACCTATAAAGGTCACGTACCGTGGTTGGACTTGGACTGGTGGACAGGGGTGTAGTGGTTCTTGGAGGAGGTTTGTTGAGGAGTGTTGTCTTTGGGAGAGCCGTTCATGGCTGAAAAGTTCTCACAGTCGTACTGAGATATGGGAATGGGCCCCTGTTGCCTCAGGATGTCTGCAAGGGCCCTGTGGACACAGAGAAGAAAATGGCAGGTTTTGATTTTTTTTTTAAAAGGTTTGTGCACCAAAAGTCACTGATACGTCTATTTAACTCACTTCTCCAAGCATTTACGTTTCCAAGGTGAGTGAGAGTTCATTTGTTTCTTGGCACTGACTGGTTATAGAGAACCATTATAAACCCCCCTGAGGTAGAAGGGCCCGGATATGGGTTTCTACTGTGCTAACATATAAGTAGGTCATAATAAGGATCATTTAGATATTTGACTTGGAATTTTAGGAACCCTGTATAGTATAATTTGTTTTTTGAAAAAAATAATAGATTTGATGAAATATTGAATTTGGTGTTACTGCTATTACCCCATAGAAACACATTGAATAACATAATCATATATGGCAAAACAGACTGTCCAAAAAAATACATCAAAAGGAGGTACGTTTTGAAGTGTCTGTCTTCTATCTGAGAGATATAAGATAGATAAGCTAATTGTTTTTATATTTATTTGACCCATATTTAACCCCTTTTTTGGCACTACATTTTCGTCTCCTGGTCTGACAAAATCCCACTGTAGCTCTGCCAACTTTCACCGCAGATGCAGAAGACCGGCATTGTCAGATGCTGTGGATTGAGGACGCAAGCCCAAGATAGATACGTCTCACTTAAACGGACAGATTCTATGGGCTTTTGTATTATGCTAATTAGATGTCCGCGGGGGCGTGGACATCCACTCTACTAACAAAAACAGTGAAGGTAACAAATATACTAACAACAGAAAGAGAAGCATAGTTGTGTTTATGAGAAGCCGTTATAATTGGGTTGAATTGGAGTGTTTTTCAGGCCGACACCAGGTGCATACGGAGGTATGGCACCCCTCGAGGGTGAGAAGGAGAGGGGAGAGAGGGAACGGAAAAACTCAACAGCATCATGACAGAAAATAACACAAATAGTTGTTTTTTTCTGGCTGAGCTTTTTGAAGAGAAGGAAATCAAATGATGTTTGCATTGCTGCTCAAAGCCTTGTGCGTGACAGATATATGTACAGCGTAACCTTTCCTGTTCTATAAATACTGTCCCTGTTTTTATTTATTTCACATCTGAGTTTTGCTGTATAGTATTTATCATTGTATTTGCTGTGGCGCAGACGTGACACTTTAACCTTAATGTTATACAACAGGAGGCTGCTGAGGGGAGAACGGCTCACAATAATGGAGTGGATGGGATGGTATTAAACACGTGGAAACCATGTGTTTGGTGTGTTTGATACCATTCCGTTGATATCGTTCCAGCCGTTACTATAAGTCCGTCCTCCCCAATTAAGATGCCACCGGACGCCTGTGCGCGACACATTTTTGAATGTCTCTAGATTACTCCAGTGTTGCGCCGCCGCGCATGTGTAAAAGGACCATGCTTCATAGTGGGAGACTACAATGTGTATCAGCGGTTACTCATTGATGTGTGCTCTCCAGCATCATGTGTTGTCCACTAGTCTGTGGTTAAACGTAAGGTTGCAAAGCCCCAGAGGGAGCCGAGAAACAGCTGAGAAAACACATGACTGCAGACCGCCACTCCAACATAGCCATGTTTAACCCATGTCAGTTCACCACTGCAGTCTGAGAATGCACAACACCACCACCACAGGGAACGTGTTGTTGTGATAGCTGCTATGGGACTAGAGTTAGCTCAGGGTGAGAGGGGTTGGATTAGAGGTTTTATTTTCTAATTTATGGTCTATGGCAATAGGGTTTGTTTTGACTTAGCAAAGGCCTTGTCATTTTATGAGTATCTTACGAGGGGAATGTGTATAGACGTTGTTGTGCGTCTGGATTTATCTGTTTGCATTTGAAGGGACGATGCACTGTCAGTGCTCTCCATAGTATTACATACGGCTTGATGTTATGATGCAGAAACTAGATTTGTCACAACACCTGCAGTGAAACAACCAACAACAACAAAAAGACATAAAATATACATCAATAGGATCAGTCCTTCACCACACAACTGACATGCAAGCATTTCCCAAATCATGTAAATATTTCCCTTTGAACACCTCTGCAATTACCTTGGTCTTTCATGTGTACAAAAAAATAATAATAATGGTTCCTCAAGGGTTCTTTGGGAAGGCTAATGGTTCTATGTGGAACCATAATGACTCAAAGAACCTTTTGAGCCCTTCAATGGTCTCTTTAAAGTTCACAAAATGATTCTTTGCTCTTTTAGTGATAATTAAAATGTAGGGGAGGAGGCTCATTGGAATATTTTGGGGTGTAGTTTAGGCATAGCTTTTTTTTTGTGCAACCGTGAGTGAGAGTCTCATTCCAGTTTATCTAATGAGTTGTGTTATTTATGACTATATATAGCAACAATGTTTTGCATCAATTGAGAATGGTTGATTAAATCACTCTGTGTTTATTTTCTCAGGGACCCCAAGCTGTTCAAGAGGTTGCTCACTTTAAGTTGCTAATTAACACAGTAACACCTATGGAAGTTTAACAGTGTAATATGGCTGAACAGAACAAATAACAATGTATGTTTCCACGAAATGATCTACAAAGAACATTTCAGATTGAGAACCATTCTTCCATGATGGTTCTATAAAGAACCATAAAAAATAATTCTCTATGGCCCCAAAAAGGGTTGTAACCATAGCGGAACCCTTTTTTGGTGCTATATAGAACTAATGGTTCTTCATAAAACCATAGGAAAGTGTTCTTTATAGCACCACACAAGTTCCATTTAGAACCTTATGAGCAGGGTTCTTTATAGCACCATACAAGTTCCATTTAGAACCTTGTGAGCAGGGTTCTTTATAGCACCATACAAGTTCCATTTAGAACCTTGTGAGCAGGGTTCTTTATAGCACCATACAAGTTCCATTTAGAACCTTATGAGCAGGGTTCTTTATAGCACCATACAAGTTCCATTTAGAACCTTGTGAGCAGGGTTCTTTATAGCACCACACAAGTTCCATTTAGAACCTTATGAGCAGGGTTCTTCATAGCACCACACAAGTTCCATTTAGAACCTTATGAGCAGGGTTCTTCATAGCACCAAATGGCACATGCATTTGTTTTTATCATATTTAATTGTATATACGGAATTGAGAGTAAATGTCAGAATGCCATCTGGTACACTAGGCTAGTTTACACACACACATTATGGTTCTAAATAGTACAGATAGGGGTTCTTTGGTTTGTAACGATATACATCATTTATTGTGTGTGTAAACTAGCCTAGTGTACCAGATTTAATAGCATTCTGGTAGTGGGTGATAAAATGATTTGTATAAAGCAGGACATAGCTCAACCTGGTTAAAAGTCAAAGTGTTTTTTCATATAGAAACATCTTTATCTGTAGCCTACTGTACCAGGAAGACACACGTGACCACCTCACAGTACATTATGTACAATGGAGGTCAAGTATGTATTCAATCTCACGTGACCATGTTCCAATGAACTCTGACCTCTGACCCATAATTGTCATAACAATTATTTTCAAGGTGTGACTAGTCTTCTTAGTTCAAGGGTCAGACCTTTTAGTATAAGGGTTTAGATGCTGGGGGTTGTGGATAAGACCCATATGAACTATATTTTATGTCAGGTTAATTATCACACTCAGATTATCCATAAAATATTTTATACTGCATGTGAACATGACTTCAATACAGAATGATATGTTCAACCACATTGACATTTTTCTCTCAAGACATAAAAGACCAGATCATGTTTCATCATGTTTCATATAAAACGGGGCTTTGCACCCAAGCAGACATGTATATTCATTCGTTCGTTCATTCATTCATTCATTTATTAAGTCATTCATTCTGACTTACCTATGGATATTCATTTCCTGAGGAGGCTCTGTGGCTTTGTCGTATGCAACTTTAGCCGAAACTCCCACCACTAAAATAAAAGCTATGATCCCACAGGTAATGTACACTGCAGTGTTCGTCTGGTCCATGCTCGGGTCAAAAGGCTGTCCCGTCGAGGCTGGCGACGGGGGGGGCGTTTTCACCCAGTCCGGCTTGTTGTAGTTTTTACAGCTTGACTGATCCACTCGTTTTTCTTTTTCCTGGCAGCAGAACCGCAGGAAGCAGGACCCGCAGCAGTAGCGGTGAACCGTGTTGTTACACGCAAACTCTCTGTCAAATTGTCCGCTCACGTCGTAGTAACCCGTGCACGTATCGTAGTCCTTGGTCGTGTTCTTCTGCGGCGCGGCGGTGGGGATCACCGCGGTGATGTTGGTGTCTTTCGCCTTGGGAGTCCGCTTGGTCACGGGTTTCATCTTCTTGCCTCCTGTCCCGGCGCAGAGAACGCTCAGGGGATCCAGGTATATGAGGAGCAGCAAAAGGTGTCTTATCCCCATGGTGTGTCTAACTTGTCAATTCACTTCCGACGCGACGCTTGTGATCTTCTCTGACTTGGTAGTGAAGTGAATGTGATAGGGCTCTCAGGCTCTCAGTCCAACAAGGCTGTTACTACAACCCTCGTCACCTGCCACTCGCGTTGGTCCTCTCACGATCGATACTGTTACCATACTGGCTAGAAGAATGAATAGCATCAGTATCGAAGACGCAATTAGTTAAGTATATCATTAATAGCAGCGCTTCTGAAACCCATTGCGCTCTGATAGAGAGAATCGTCATTCGCGGAACTGCATGCCTTGGTTGCGCTCTGGTAGGACAGCCGAGTGCAGTGGACTGTGTGCTTTCCGCCGGGTTGGAGATGCTGATAACGGCCGGGTGTCGCTGTCTAAGGTACTGATTTATGTGGGGCGCCTTGAGTCGAGTCGTCTTTACATGGCAGGTCTTGTGTTCACATTTTCTTGTTGTGGTGAAAGTTGCGCTATAGAGGAAATAAACAGAACGCTTCATGAGCCATTATCCACACGTCAAGGGGAGTGCGTTAAGTCTAATCAAAGCAAACAATTTATCCACGCGATGGAAACCACAATAATTTATTCTGAGCGGCGGTATTTTTGTCACATCCTTTTCGTGAAATGTTTGACATTCGGGGATTCTGGGCTTGTCATAACGGCTGCATGCAGTCAAGACGCGCTTGTTTAAACCCCTTTCGATGTACAGACATTCCATTGCAACTGGAACTTTCCAAATGCATTAAAGTTTTAGAATAAAATTCGACTAGAGTACAACCAATACATTCAAAACGGTTTTAATTGCAGCCAAATATGCGTTTTCACTCAGTAAAATATCGCCGAAGAATAGCCTATTTCAATATATTATACTTACTTAAAAGTTATTAATTGTATATTACAGAAAAAGCACAACACAACGCAATGTGATTAATGTATCTCTATGTTAATGCAATAGTTCAAAGATAGAAAACTTGATGAAAACGTGATGAAACCTACCCTGGTCAAGATTCCCGTTGACTTGTTCTCTGTCTGGCGCGAGGAGAGTGATTGGACTATGAAAGCTCAGCTCGAGAACCCTCTTCTCTCCTTCCTCCCTCATCTCCCTCCCTCATCTACCTCGCGCTTTCTTACGTCAAATCAATCAAATCCAGATGTATTCGTCACATGCTTCGTAAACAACAGGTGTAGACTAACAGGGAAATGCTTAGTGACGGACCCTTTCCAACAATGCATACATAAATCAAATAGATACATCATAGAAAAGTAATAACCCCTAATAATAAAAGTAATAATAAATAAACAATGAGTAACGATAACTTGACTATATACACAGGGTACCAGTACCAAATCGAGGTGCAGGGGTACGAGGTAATTGAGGTAGATATGTACATATTTATAGGTGTATTTAATTGTGGATCCCCAGTAGCTGCTGCCAAAGCAGCACTCTTCCTGGGCTACAGCAACATTAATTAAGGCAGTTATATACAATTTAAAATATTACATTTCATAACACTTTTCACACCACATTTAGTGTCCATCAGGCCACTACTCTACTACCACATATCTACAATACAAAATCCATGTGTAAGTGTGTAGAGTGCATGTCTTATCATGTGTATGTGTGTCTGTGCCTGTGTGTGTGTGTGTCTTCCCAGTCCCAGCTGTTCTATAAGGTGTATTTTTATCTGTTTTTTATTCAAATCTGATTCTACTTCTTGCATCATTTACCTGATTTGGAATAGAGTTCCATGTAGTCATGGCTCTATGTAGTACTGTGCGCCTCCCATAGTCTGTTCTTGACTTGGGGATTGTGACGAGACCTCTGGTGGCATGTCTTGTGGTGTATGCATGGGTGTCCAAGTAGTTTAAAACAGACACCACGGTGCATTCAGCTTGTCAACACTTCTTACAAAAACAAGTAGTGATGAAGTCAATCTCTCCTCCACTTTGAGCCAGGAGAGATTTACATGCATATTATTAATGTTAGCTCTCTGTCCACATTTAAGGGCCAGCTTTGCTGCCCTGTTCTGAGCCATTTGTAATTTTCCGAGGTCCCTCTTTATGTAATCCAGGTGCGACAAAAAAAGGCAGAGCAGCGACTTTATGGACAGACTTCTTCCATCTTAGCTACTGTTGTAATCAACATGTTTTGACCGTGACAGTTTACAATCCAGGGTTACGCCAAGCAGTTTAGTCACCTCAACTTGCTACATTTCCACATTATTTATTCCAAGATTAAGTTGAGGTTTAGGGTTTAGTGAATGATTTGTCCGAAACACGATGCTTTTAGTTTTTGAAATGTTAAGGACAAACAGTGCTTGCCACCCTTTCTGAAACTGACTGCAGCTCTTTGTTAAGTGTTGCAGCGATTCCACTCGCTGTAGTAGCTGACTTGTAGATTGTTGAGTCATCTGCATACATAGACACACTGGCATTACTCAATGATTGTAAAAAAGAAAGGGGCCTTGACAGCTGCCCTGCGGGAATTCTTGATTCTACATGGATTATGTTGGAGAGGCTTCCATTAAAGAACACCTTCTGTGTTCTGTTAGACAGGTAACTCTTTATCCACAATATAGCCGGGGCTGTAAAGCCACTACACATAAGTTTTGTCCAGCAGCAGACTATGATTGCTAATGTTAAAAGATGCACTAAAGTCAAACAAAACAGCTCCCACAATCTTTTTTATCATAAATTTCTCTCAGCCAATCATCAGCCATTTGTGTAAGTGCTGTGCTTGTTGAGTGTCCTTCCCTATATGGGTGCTGAAAGTCTGTTGTCAATTTGTTTAGCGTGATATAGCATTGTATCTGGTCAAACACAATTTTTTTCAAAAGTTTACTAAGGGTAGGTAACAGAATGATTGATTGGCTATTTGAGCCGGTAAAGTGGGCTTTACTATTCTTAGATAGCAGAATTACTTTTGCTTCACTCCAGGCCTGGGGGCACACACATTCTAGTAGGGTTAGATTGAAGATACAGCGAATAGGAGTGGCAATATCTTCCGCTATTATCCTCAGTAATTTTCCATCCAAGTTGTCAGACCCCGGTGGCTTGTCGTTGTTGATGGACAACAAATAGTTTTTCACCTCTTTCACACTCACTTTCCGGAATTCAAAATTATAGTGATTGTCTCTCATAATTTATTCAGTTATACTTGGATGTTTAGTGTCAGTGTTTTTTTGCTGGCATGTCATGCCTAAATCTGCTAATCTAGCCAAATAATAAAATATTTCAAGTAATTGGCAATATCAGTGGGTTTTGTGATGAAAGACCCATCTGATTCAATTAATGATGGAGCAGAGTTTGCTTTTTTGTCCAACATTTAATTTAAGGTGCTCCAAAGCTTTTTACTATCATTATTTTATAGAATTTATATTTGTTTCATAGTATAGTTTATTGTTCTTTTTATTCAGTTTAGTCACATCATTTGCCAATTTGCACTACGTTTGCCAATCTGTTGTGCAGCCAGACTTATTTGCCATTCCTTTTGCCTCATCCCTCTGATACATAACATTATTAAATTCCTCATCAATCCACAGGGATTTAACAGTTTTTATAGTCATTTTGTTAATGGATGCGTGCTTATTAGTAACTGGAATAAGCAATTTCATAAATGTGTAAAGTGCAGCGTCTGGTTGCTCCTAATTACACGGCACAGACCAACACATATTTACATCAACAACATAGGAATCACTACAACAGTGATAGTATGACCTCGTATACACTATATTAGGCCCAGCCTTTGGAAATGTGGTTTTCCTAGATATGGCTATTATATTGTGATCACTACATCCGATTGATTTGGATGCTGCTTTAAAGCCAATTTCTGCAGAATTAGTAAAGATGTGATCAATACACGTTGATGATTTAATTCCTGTGCTGTCTGTAACTACCCTGGTAGGTTAACTAATAACCTGAACCAGGTTGCAGGCACTGGTTAGAGTTCGACTCTTTTTATTGAGTGGGCAGCTTGATGAAAGCCAGTCAATATTTAAATCACCCAGAAAATATACCTCTGTTGATATCACATACATCATCAAGCATTTCACAGATGTTATCCAGATACTGACTGTTAGCACTTGGTGGTCTATAGCAGCTTCCCACCAGAATGGGCTTTAGGTGAGGCAGATGAACCTGTAGCCATATCACTTCAACAGTATTTAACATGAGATCCTCTCTAATCTTTACAGGAATGTGGTTTGGAATATAAACAGCAGCACCTCCACCATTGGCATTTCAGTCTTTTCCGTAGATGTTATAACCATGTATTGCTACCACTGTATTATCAAAGGTATTATTTAAGTGAGTTTCAGAGATTGTCAGAATATGAATGTCATCTCTTACCAGCAAGTTATTGATTTCATTAAATTGTTTCTTAAGCTACATAAACTCAATAAAAAGAAACTTCCCTTTTTCAGGACCCTGTCTTTCAAAGATAATTCGTAAGAATCCAAATAACTTCACAGATCTTAATTTTAAAGGGGTTTAAAACAGTTCCCCATGCTTGTTCAATGAACCATGAACAATTAATGAACATGCGCCTGTGGAACGGTCGTTAAGACACTAACAGCTTACAGACGGTAGGCAATTAAGGTCACAGTTATGAAAACTTAGGACACTAAAGAAGCCTTTCTACTGACTCTGAAAAACACCAAAAGAAAGATGTCCAGAGTCCCTGCTCATCTGCGTGAACATGCCTTATGCATGCTGCAAGGAGGCATGAGAACTGCAGATGTAGCCAGGGCAATAAATTGCAATGTCCGTACTGTGAGACACCTAAGACAGCGCTACAGGGAGATAAATCAAATCAAATTTTATTTGTCACATACACATGGTTAGCAGATGTTAATGCGAGTGTAGCGAAATGCTTGTGCTTCTAGTTCTGACAATGCAGTAATAACCAACGAGTAATCTAGCTAACAATTCCAAAACTACTACCTTATTCACACAAGTGTAAAGGGATAAAGACAGACAGCTGATCGTCCTCGCAGTGGCAGATCACGTGTAATAACAACTGCATAGGATCGGTACATCTGAACATCACACCTGCGGGACAGGTACAGGATGGCAACAACAACTGCCCGAGTTACACCAGGAACGCACAATCCCTCCATCAGTGCTCAGACTGTCCGCAATAGGCTGAGAGAGGCTCGACTGAGGGCTTGTAGGCCTGTTGTAAGGCAGGTCCTCATCAGACATCACCGGCAACAACAACGAGTCACAGTTTTGTGTCACCAGGGGTGATGGTCGGATTCGCGTTTATCGTCGAAGGAATGAGTGTTACACTGAGGCCTGTACTCTGGAGATGGATCGATTTGGAGGTGGAGGGTCTGTCATGTTCTGGGGCGGTGTGTCATAGCATCTTCGGACTGAGCTTGTTTTCATTGCAGGCAATCTCAACGTTGTGCGTTACAGGGAAGACATCCTCCTCCCTCATGTGGTACCCTTCCTACAGGCTGATCCTGACATGACCCTCCAGCATGACAATGCCACCAGCCGTACTGCTTGTTCTGTGCGTGATTTCATGCAAGACAGGATAGTCAGTGTTCTGCCATGGCCAGCGAAGAGCACGGATCTCAATCCCTTTGAGCACGTTTCAGACCTTTTGGATCGGAGGGTGAGGGCTAGGGCCATTCCCCCCAGAAATGTCCGGGAACTTGAGAAACAGGGAGAAGAGTGGTGGAAGAGTGGGGTAACATCTCACAGCAAGAACCCACAAATCTGGTGCAGTCCATGAGGAGGAGATGCACTGCAATACTTAATGCAGCTGGTGGCCACACCAGATACTGTTGCTTTTGATTTTGACCCCCCCCCCCCCCCCCCTTTGTTCAGGGGCACATTATTTCATTTCTGTTAGTCAAATGTCTGTGGAACTTGTTCAGTTTATGTCTCAGGTGTTGAATCTTGTTATGTTCATACAAATATTTACACATGTTAAGTTTGCTGAAAATAAACACAGTTGACAGTGTTAAAGTGGGCTATTTTTAGCACTTTTTTGTCATGCTTGATTGCTTTTAATGCTTTACTGGGTAGCTTATCAGAAGTAGACTTGGTAGTGCAAGGTGAGCTGCACACAGTGGACTTCCTACTAGAGCACACCGCCTCAGTGCTAAAAGTATAACTCTGGTTCATAGGCGCATGATTACTGTATACAATAGTTGTTGGATCATCAGAGGCATACAGGGTAGTAAGAGGGACATACATTAGGTTACTTACATTGTGTCTTCCAACGCCCCTTGTATAATGTACATTTGCTGAAGCAATATTACAACTCAGCGACACAATGGTAGGGATTAAATGAGTTGGACTTGGGTCATTGATAAGTCATTGTCTCAACGCAGCCTTATTAGGCTGTGAAAGGATCCAGGAACACACATGATTTGGGTGTATCCCATCCTCCTTATGAACAAGTTTTGCTTCAAAAGGTTTCGAAATTGTCAAGAAAAGTTAGAGCCAATGAGCCAATGAGCTGCAACAATCACGTAGCTAGTTGTGAGGAGAAATCCTGCTAAAGCATTCAATGCCACGATTCAGAGAGGGCACAGGGCCAGATATGATGGGTATTTAATGAGTGGCTAGCAGAGAATCAATCAGCTCTTCAAAATCTAGTTTCAACTGTTCAGAGCTGCCCTTCATGATGTCATTAAAACCCACACAGACTACGATGGAATCTATTTCCATGTCCTGGCGTAGAACATTCCGGTGCAGCTTAGTCATATCATTTACCCGAACTCCGGGATAGGACAGTGTTTTTGCACCAGGAACAGTGACATTTCTTAGCTTGGAGCTGCCCAAAATCACAGCTGGCGAGAAGGACAAGGAAATCCTCCCACACCCTCTATCCAGGGCAGGGGCAGAAGGTTGCCAACGTCGACTTTGAAACTGTAGGGGAAAGAGTAGGAACAGCGGCTGCAGACACAGGTACCCCCAGCGACGAAGGTGCAGGAAGATCAGGCTCCAGGGCGGTGAAACTATTAGTTGTTTGTATCCGGGCCTCTCGTTGGGACTGTGGACTGCTTTGTGGGAGGCCACTATAAAGTGACAATGTGATGAGTCAAAAGAGTTAGTGCAAAAAGGGTCAATGCAGGTTGTTTAGCAGTCGTATAGCTTGGGGGGGGTAGAAGCTGTTTAGGGTCCTGTTGGTACCATACTTAGTGCATTGGTACCCCTTGCTGTGCGGTAGCATAGAGACCAGTGTATGACTTGGGTGGCTTTGACCATTTTTAGGGCCTTCCTGACACCGCCTGGTATAGAGATGTCCTGTATGGCAAGGAGAACGGCTGCGGTGATGTACAGTACTATGCCATAGGCGCTACCCTTTGTAGCGCCTTGCGATTGGATGCCAAGCAGTTGCCATATCAAGCGGTGATGCGGCCAGTCAAGATGCTTTCAATCATTTCAACGCTGATGTCAGAACTCGGTAAATGACATTCCACTCACCAACGGGCTTCTGGATATTGGTGATACCAACAGACCAACTTACACCTCTGTTCTAAATGTTGCCCTTAACCCGCACACCATTTTTTGTTTTTGCCGACATCAAAACTAACTGATAATTGCATCCAATTAAAACTAGGCCTAGACTAATCACCATAATGTTTATTTCTTGCTTATTTTTGGATTGAATGTCAATTCTATGCAAATTGTTCAATGTCTTATAATGCTTAAAGGTAAGAGGTATTGACTGAAATAAAATACTGTCTGTGTCAGGTAAACCTACATCTATCAGGTGCTCTCAATCATATTAGATTAAGATTCTGTGAGTTTAACCTATTAGTGACACGTTGAGAAAATCCTTATAAGATGGTATGATGTGTGTGTGTGTTTGTCAGAGAGCGAGAGAGAGCCTCACATGCCTGCAACAGTCGACTGATCGAGAAGCCATGAAGCAGTTGCTTAGTAACCACTTTTTACGACGCCGTCCGTACTTGTTGTGATGGAAAATGTAAACCTCCCCCTTTTTGAAGAGTTCTGGACGTTACAGGAATGGATGGATGTGCTCGGAGACATGCACACGGTCTCAGATGCATACTCTACAGTCGGTAAGGGGACGCTACCTTTAACTTACAGCACACACACTGCTGTGAAGAAATGTAATAGGCCAGCTGCCAACCAAATCTCTGAAAGCACACGTTCCATGAGTGGGCTATGTTTCTATCATTTCTAATTTATTAGCCTTCATTTTACCAGGTGAGTTGACTGACACGGAACACATTCTCATTTACAACAGTGATCTTGGGGACGCTGTGCTGGGAACTGGAGAGGTCATGTCGAAATGAGCCAAATCGGAGACTGGCTGGAATGAAAAGCGTAACTAAACCATGTGTAAAGATAAGACTTATCAAAGTGGAATTGGCTTCAGTGTTGTGTGCTGCTGTGTAGATCTGTTTTGTGAAGATTACAGTGGAAATGCAGCTCTTTCAGTTGTGAGGGACCCAGTTTCAGCTGGTTTGGCTTCCATGTAAAAGCACCTTTCCATGTGGGCGGTAGCAGACAGTGATTGATAGCGTGGGTTTGGTACCATTTTAGTCATTTGTCATCCTCTTCCCTGAGCAGAACGCTCAGAGATCACCTATTCTATTCTCAAAATCGTCCTCTCAACGCTCTCACTCTCAGAGTACCACCTGTACAATCCAACCCAATCCTACATCCAAACAGCTTTTACATTCGCCCCAAAACCTCGACCTCATCTCTCCCCACTCTGAGGCAATGGATAAGAAATTACTGTAGAAGAAATACAGACAAGCTCAAGGTATAAGGGGTTCGGCACTCAAAAAAAGATGTTGCACAATACCTTGCTTTTACAGTGCTGACCAAGCAACAAAGAGCAGCGTCATCTGAGACCCACAAAAACCCCCCTCACATTCCTATTGTTCCATGTACTTTCTCTGTTTGAGAGCGATCCTTTATACATGCCACTGTTCTCCTGACAAACTACGGTGAGAGCCTGGGCTGGTACGGCAGAGGGCTGCTAAGAGGAACTGTCACCTTGAGTTTGGCTGTGTGTGTGCTGCTCCTGCCGCCTGCTGCTCCTGCTGCGTCCTGCGAGAGAAAGTGCTTTGTCAAGAGATTCATATAATGCTTCAGCTGTGCCCTCTGGGTGCTGGGCAGAGAAAGGAACTGTTGGGGCTGTGGGGTTGGAGAGTGTGGGGTGCTGCGCAGAGAAAGGAACTGTTGGGGCTGTGGGGTTGGAGAGTGTGGGGTGCTGGGCAGAGAAAGGAACTGTTGGGGCTGTGGGGTTGGAGAGTGTGGGGTGCTGGGCAGAGAAAGGAACTGTTGGGGCTGTGGGGTTGGAGAGTGTGGGGTGCTGGGCAGAGAAAGGAACTGTTGGGGCTGTGGGGTTGGAGAGTGTGGGGTGCTGGGCAGAGAAAGGAACTGTTGGGGCTGTGGGGTTGGAGAGTGTGGGGTGCTGGGCAGAGAAAGGAACTGTTGGGGCTGTGGGGTTGGAGAGTGTGGGGTTCTGGGCAGAGAAAGGAACTGTTGGGGCTGTGGGGTTGGAGAGTGTGGGGTGCTGGGCAGAGAAAGGAACTGTTGGGGCTGTGGGGTTGGAGAGTGTGGGGTGCTGGGCAGAGAAAGGAACTGTTGGGGCTGTGGGGTTGGAGAGTGTGGGGTGCTGGGCAGAGAAAGGAACTGTTGGGGCTGTGGGGTTGGAGAGTGTGGGGTGCTGGGCAGAGAAAGGAACTGTTGGGGCTGTGGGGTTGGAGAGTGTGGGGTACTGCGCAGAGAAAGGAACTGTTGGGGCTGTGGGGTTGGAGAGTGTGGGGTGCTGGGCAGAGAAAGGAACTGTTGGGGCTGTGGGGTTGGAGAGTGTGGGGTGCTGGGCAGAGAAAGGAACTGTTGGGGCTGTGGGGTTGGAGAGTGTGGGGTGCTGGGCAGAGAAAGGAACTGTTGGGGCTGTGGGGTTGGAGAGTGTGGGGTGCTGCGCAGAGAAAGGAACTGTTGGGGCTGTGGGGTTGGAGAGTGTGGGGTGCTGGGCAGAGAAAGGAACTGTTGGGGCTGTGGGGTTGGAGAGTGTGGGGTGCTGGGCAGAGAAAGGAACTGTTGGGGCTGTGGGGTTGGAGAGTGTGGGGTGCTGGGCAGAGAAAGGAACTGTTGGGGCTGTGGGGTTGGAGAGTGTGGGGTGCTGGGCAGTGAAAGGAACTGTTGGGGCTGTGGGGTTGGAGAGTGTGGGGTGCTGCGCAGAGAAAGTGGGGTCGGGGGCTAATAATAATAATAATATAATAATAATAAATGATAATATTGTAATAAAAATAATATAATCAAAATATAATAATAATAATGATAATATAATAATAATAATAAGATAATAAGATAATAATTATAATATAATAATTATAATATAATAATAATATTATAATGATAATATAATAATACTATTATAATAATACAATAATAATAATATAATAATATAATAATACTCGTAATATAATTATAATAATAATACAATAATAATATGATAATATAATATAAGAAGAAGAAGAATAGAATGTGATGATATGATAGTGATCAAAATGCACAATGCATTTAGAATTCCTGGCACTTTTTCAAGTGGTCTAAGCACTTTTCATTGTAAGTTTCTGTGCGTGCATGTGTGTGTGTGTGCGTGTGTGCGTTGTGCGTGCGTGCACGTGTGTGTCTGTGACCACTCAGAGGGGTAAAGCATGCATGCTTTCCGTCTGTTCCCAGGTGTTGTATGGCTAACTGGCTACAGCTGTTACCACTCACACTTAATTCACACCCTCTGTGCACCTGATAAATACTCAGAGATATTGTCTCCCCAGTACGACTCCACTCCAGAGACATCCAGCCAACGGAGAAGTGTTAAGTGTCCTCCCACCACTCACATAAAGTGACACTTAAAATACTGTTAAACATTGATGTGTAATTACTTATACATTGTGTGGTTTCAGAAGCGTCTTTACAGTGTCTCAGCACCCACCAGGTTTTTCTTAGATGTTTTTCTCATTACTTGTGCATCCATCACTTGTCAGAACATATGCATAAAACACACACAGTGGGCATCAGAGAGGGGAAAACAGAGGCAGATGGAAAAGTTGTCCTCAGGGAGACAAAGACATGATTTGCGGGGATTACACCATTTCCCTTTACCACATTTCAACTAACTAACTGTCTGTCTGTCTGTCTGTCTGTCTGTCTGTCTGTGGTATGAATAAGTAAAATTGGGTCACAGCTGCCAATATTCGCACATATCGCCCATTCTTTTCTGCAGGCAGGGGCTTTCCTTTAGGCGTAGAGGAACATTAGCTTATTAATCTTCCCTTTTTAGCACCCCCTCCCGACAAACACACACCTCCCATATAGAAGGCTGAATGTTAAATGATTCATTTGTCAAATGTGACTCGCTTTGTCACTCTCTGTCTCTCTGCCTCTGTGCCTCTCTCTCTCTCTCTCTCTCTCTCTCTCTCTCTCTACACCTCTGTGCCTCTCTCTCTCTCCCTCTCTCTCTCTGTGTGTGTGTCTCTCTGCCCCTCTGCCTCTCTGTGTGTCTCTCTGCCTCTGTGCCTCTCCCTGTGTCTCTCTGCCCCTCTCTCTCTCTCTCTGTGTGTGTCTCTCTGCCCCTCTGCCTCTCTGTAAAATTGGGTCACAGCTGCCAATATCCATGTTCGCACATATCAGCCATTTTTTTCTGCAGGCAGGGGCTTTCCTTTAGGTGTAGGGGAACATGTTCATCTTTTCTTTTAGCACCCCCCCCCCCCCCCCCCCCCCCCCCCCCCACAAACACACACCTCCCATATAAAAGGCTGAATGCTAAATGATTAATTTGTCAAATGTGACTCGCTTTGTCACTCTCTGTCTCTCTGTCTCTGTGCCTCTCTGCCTCACTCTCATTTAGAAGGTCCTGTGAGGAGAGCACCCTGTTCTAAATACAGTGTTAGTGTGAGGATCACTGTCCCGACGCGATGGACTAGTTAGTACTAGTGGTAGTAGTAGCAGTGGTGGTAGTGTTAGTACTAGTGGTAGTGGTTGTAGTTGTGGTGGTTGTTGTCGTGGTGGTAGTAGTAGTAGTATTGGTAGTAGTAGTAGTATTTGTAATGATAGTAGTAGTAGTTGTAGTGGTAGTAGTGTTTGTGGTTGTAGTAGTAGTAGTTTTGGTGGTAGTAGTGGTGGTAGTGGTGGTGGTAGTAGTGGTAGTAGTTGTTGTGTGGTAGAAGTAGTGGTTGTGGTTGTGGTAGTAGTCGTGGTAGTAGTGATAGTGGTAGAAGTAGTGGTTGTTGTTGTGGTAGTGATAGTATTAGTAGTAGTACTGTTAGTAGTAGTAGTTGTGGTAGTTGTAGTGGTGGTAGTAGTGGTAGCAGTAGTACTAGTAGTAGTATTAGCCGAGTTTGTAGTGATAATAGTATTAGTAGTAATAGTGGTAGTGGTTGTAGTGGTAGTTGTAGTGGAGGTAGTAGTGGTAGCAGTAGTACTAGTAGTAGTATTAGTCGAGTTTGTAGTGATAATAGTATTAGTAGTAATAGTGGTAGTGGTTGTAGTGGAGGTAGTAGTGGTAGCAGTAGTACAAGTAGTAGTATTAGCCGCAGTTGTAGTATTTGTAGTACTAGTGGTAGTAATAGTAATGTTAATTGTGGTGGTGGTTGTAGTGGTGGAAGTAGTAGTAGTGGTTGTATTGGTAGTAGTTTTAGTAGTAGTATTTGTAATGATAGTAGTAGTAGTGGTTGTGGTAGTGGTAGTAGTAGTTGTAGTAGTAGTAACAAGGGTGGTGGTAGTAATAGTAATAGAAACAGTAGTGGTAGTAGTGGTAGTAGTAGTCAGAGAGCCTTGGCCAGAGTTTGACTGTGTTCTTGGGCCTGCTGAAAAACTGTCAGAACTCACTCTAACACTGCCTCTAAGGGTGGCAGTGTAATGTGTCCTGCGGTCGTTCTCCCTGTCCTTCCCCCCAATCTTTCCTCTCCCTTTTTTACTCCCTCTCTCCAGATCTCTCTCACTCTCTCCAGATCTCTCTCACTCTCTCCGTGTCTCTCACTCACTCCATGTCTCTCCAGATCTCTCTCACTCTCTCCAGATCTTTCTCCCTCTCTCCAGATCTCTCTCACTCTCTCCATGTTTCTCACTCTCTCCAGATCTCTCTCCAGATCTCTCTCCCTCTCTCCAGATCTCTCTCCAGAATTCTCTCTCTAACATGTCAATCATGAAATTGGATCAGTTATGCCGGCGTATGGGGAAGTAGCACTCATCATCCCAACACCCTGTGGTTTATAAATATGACACTCTCAAGACATCTAAACGGAGCTTACTATTGGTAAAAAAAAATCTGCTGATTATTGCATCACCGGATGAGGATAGAATATGATGGAACATTTATATGGATGCACAGGCATGTACGCCTTGACATGAACTCTTTACGGGATATTCGATTCAATGATGTGTTGAGTTTCTGTTTTCAGCCCTCACTATGTAGTGAGGCTGTGTGTGTGTGTGTGTGTGTGTGTGTGTGTGTGTGTGTGTGTGTGTGTGTCTGTGTGTGTGTGTGTGTGTCTGTGTGTCTGTGTGTGTGTGTGTGTGTGTGTGTGTGTGTCTGTGCACATGTGTTGAGATTTCAGCCCAGAGGGTACTTGAAGGACAATATTTGCAGCAGGAGAGGAGCCTTTCCTCTACACACTCAAGGTCTTTCTCCTTTGGCTTTTGTCTCTAGCGACTACACTGTTTCTGTGCTGAAGGACAAAGACACGGCCCACTCATCTAGAATAGCATCGGGCTCATCAAAAGTGAAACACCTTGATGTTGGACCATCTCAGTCTAGTGGAGGAAAATGAGCATTCAACTGGGCCGGCATCTTTTCCCGGCCCTCGCGAGGATCAATGTCATTGGTATGTATTGCTAGTTATACCTCTCCCTAAGCCTACAGGCATCTTCTTCAGCACTTTTCAATACGGGATCAACAAGAAAAAGTGCAATCTCCGAGTTTGGGATGATGGATAGGATAGCAAAATGATAAGAGGCATCAGTCCATCAGTGATTTGTATCTCAATGAATCATTCATTACATGATAGACATAATATACTCTACGGGCATATTAAACTTCCAGAGTGGAATCTCTGCTAGTTTCAAAGCTATGGAACATTTTTATAAAGAGTAGGCACAGTAGGCAATGTGACCAATCACAGCCCTCCTTGTACTTGTATCCTTGCGCATCCTGCAAATCACCAGTAGAGGGCAACCATTTTGAATCCGTTTTCACATTCACTCTGTTGGTAATGCATACTAATTGGATCTTAACTCTGAAACTTTGATATGACCGTAGAACATATTATGTTCAGCAATATTGAACATTTCCCAAATCAAAATGTGTATATTTTCAATATTAATGTTTATATTTTTCAATATTCATAAATTTAGAAAATTAAAAAAGATGCTGAAAACAAAATACAACAGAGTAATCAGTAAAGTTTCATAGGAAACTAATGTTAGCTTTTTACCGCCTACAGATGAAACACTGTGGAGTCTTAAGGGAGGCCTTTGATCAATTATTTCTCAATTATACTTTTAGATGCAAATGTCAAATATCTGTCAACAATCCAACCTCCAAATGACCATCATATACTCTGTTGCTGAGGATTGGAAAGAATGGAGCAGATTTCAGGAGCAGGCACCCTCTTTTTGACTGATGACTGATAATCATATAAGCCAGATGATGATGTCATAATGCCTCTTCACGGTGTCATAAAGTGTATTTAAAATGTGATGAAAAAAAACTTGACTGTAAATAATAATAATTCATTACAACAACAACAACAAAGGATTTAATAAACAAACTTTCAAGTGAAACTTCTTGGCAGGTAAGAAAATCATTTGAATAAATGTGGCTTTTGAAACTCTTATGTAGGTGTCATAAACAGCTATAAAATAATGCAGCATACTGTACGTCACAACAGGTATGAATATATGGGTCATGACAGTGTTATGACCATATGACAGGTTATGACAAGTTATGTCAGCTGTTATGACATATTATGACGTGGTTATGACCGTGTCAAGTAAAGTGATATCCAAAATCACGCTGGTTGTTGTTGCCGTATTCGGACTGACGAGGCTTTACCTTTTGACGTTACACAAACTAGAAGGCAGCGTCTCTGAGCTCTGATCTGTTTTTCTCCATTAAGAAATGACACAGCCGGAAAGAAGGTTTTTTTTACGCAAATGCAGATTCTCAGTACGACATGGAAAATTCCCTGAGCCCGATGGTTACTCATGGTGCATCAGAACAGAGGTGGAGAACAGCAGCAGGTGAACTCACCTCTCGTAGAGGATGTTCATTCCTTTTCCTTTGAAGTGACAGACCATGACAGTGATGTGAGGACATGGGGAGTTATCTAAAAAAAAAAAAAGGATCTTGGAGACATTTTGTGTCGTTTGAGTTTATGAACATCTCAGTATGATGCATAGTAATGTCTGGAACGGAGCGAATGGGATAGAAACCATTTGTTTGATGCAATTGATACCATTCCACCTATTCCACTCCAGCCATTACCACAAACCCGTCCTCCCCAGTTAAAGTGACACCAACCTCCTGCTGTATGATGTAGTATGTGTTAGAGACTAGAGGCTAGAGCAAGGCAGGGTAAAGTGTGGACCGCCAGGCACTTCAATCTGACCCTTTTGTCCCCCTTATTTCATGGTATCCAGTTGGTAGAGTCTTGTCCCATCAGCGCAACTCTCGTTCGGACTCGGGAGAGGCAAAGGTCGATAGCCGTGCATCCTCCGAAACACAACCCAGCCAAGCTGCACTACTTCTTGACACAATGCTCGCTTAACCAGAAGCCAGCCGCACCAATGTGTCAGAGAAAACATCGTACTCCTGCCGACCATGTCAGTGTGCAGGCGCCCGGCCTGCCACAGGAGTCACTAGAGCGCGATGGGACATGGCCAAACCCTCTCCTAACCCAAACAACACTGGGCCAATTGTGCGCCGCCTCATGGGTCTCCCAGTCATGGCCAGCTGTGACACAGCCTGGAATCAAACCCGGGTCTGTAGTGACTCCTCAAGCATTGCGGTGCAGTGCTTTAGACCGCTGTGCTACTCGGGATGCACCCACAAATTGTTTTTAACAAACAATTGATCCCCAAAAAAATGCATCCCTTGGTTGACTTTCAAATTCCCGATGTGGCTCTCTGAGACAAAAAAATTGCCCACCCCTGGGCTAGAGTCTAAGGGCTAGAGGTGTTAGCAGGCTAGGGGTTGATTTTAGATGGACACATAATGGACAATTGCCATCGTTCATGAGTGCCGTCACAGACGAGATGGACTACAATCCAGGCACTGCTTCTAACACCACTAATTAGAAAACACCAAAAGAGTCATCCTCCCCCATTCTCCATTTTTTTTTAAATATTTTTGTTGTTGGAATTTTACTCTCTCTTGCTCTCTCTCTCTCTCTCCTCACATTTCACGTTTCTTTCTTCAATAATTACAATATTAGACAGAACACCCACACTGAGTCACAGGCGTACCCCCAGTTAATCTCCTCTGTCACTCCCAATTCTAAGACTGGTGGTGACTGTAATGCAGCCCTTTAAAGAGATGTGGTCACACACACACACACACACACAATCACACACACACACACACACACACACACACACAATCACAGACCCACACACACAATCACACACACACACACACACACACACACAATCACAGACCCACGCGCACATACATGCACCCACACACACACACACACACACGCGCACATACATGCACCCACACACACACAATCACAGACCCACGCGCACATACATGCACCCACACACACACAATCACAGACCCACGCACACATGCATGCACCCACACACACACAATCACAGACCCACGCGCACATACATGCACCCACACACACACACACACACACACACAATCACAGACCCACACACACACACACAATCACAGACCCACGCGCACATACACGCACGCACACACACACACCCACACACACGCGCGCACACACAAACACATACACACAGACCTTGGGGTTTCTGACCACCCAACTTCTCCATTAGCTGATTACTGCAGACTAGTTCATATTAAACACAGACCTGTGAAGACAGTACTGAGACTAGCTTTACTCCTCTGTCTAGAAGATGGATGGAGGAAGCTACTGGGTTCTTTTACACTTGTATTTTGGGCTTTGGAAAATCAAATCACAGTAATGGCTTTTTGTTGCTAATCAGACTGATTGCTTTAAAAAGGTGCAATATGCAGAAATCCCTCTGCCATTTCCTGGTTGCTAAAATTCTAATTGTTTGTTTTACTTCAGTTTATGCGACCAAAAAAAAAATCAATGTAGAGATTCATCGTATTATCTAAACCGCTGTGAAATATATTTTCCTTTACCAAAAATATAGTGTTTTCAGCTCTTTGAAGCTGGTGTACAAAACCAGAAGGAAAAGATGCAAAACAACAGCATAGAAATAGCACCAAAAAAAAAACAGATCTACCCCTTCTTAGACTTGCTTTCATTGACAATGATAGATCTATAACTAATTTCTATGTGAATTTGATCGGGTTACCCAAAAAGTTAGATATTGCAGCTTTTAAAGGATGAAGTTGAATTAAGACAAATTTAAAAACAGCAGTTTTGTTAAGGTTATGTATTCTGATTCTAAATCTGTGTCTCTGGGCAACTTTACTCAGTGACATTTCTCAGTTAATTAAAGCACTGTATTTTTATTCACTGTTTGTTCGGGTGAGAGAAATCAAATCAACTTGAGTTTGCTTGAGGGACATTTTCAGAACCGTTTAGGTTCCTAAGAGTTCTATTTGCCAAATGAATTGATTTATACAGTAGATTCCTGGAGGTGCAATGATACCTGAAAGTGTGAACTAGAGGAACCAGACGGTCATATAACACATTGTAACAGCAAATATACAATTTGGCCACACTTCCATGCTTCTCCGCCTCCCTCTTCAAAGAGATTTCATGCACAATATGTAAAGTAATGGACATCTCAATCAAAAGACAATTTATCTGCCAACAGAGGACTGCCAAATCTACTGCACCATAGTCAGCTAGGACTTGGTTCGAGGTATATAACAGATCTAGGATCAGATTACTCTATCATCAATCCTAACCTTAAAGGTAGACTCAGCGATATGATTTACTGTAGGTGCACAAAGTTAACAGCATAGAGGATCAATTGCCGCAACAACTACGAGCATTGAAGCGAGAGGCTAAACTTCACAGCTGTTTTGGTCCCGTACCTACCACCCCCTAAGGGATGGAGCGAAATTTACAGAATGGTTACCTGCAGGAAAATGTGGGAGGGTCATTTTTTTGTTTTTTTTAAATCTAGTACAGGGGAAGGCCATGTCATTTCTAAGTGATGAAATGTCAATATTTCTCAATGTTTTAGAATTACATGCGTGTTAGGCTATGTATCGATGTGTCCCTGATGCCGCCCCTCATCACTGATTCTACACCGGGCGTGCAATATCAATTGTGCCTTTAGGCTATTTAGTGTGGTCTCAATCAAATGATCCATAGCACAAAGCAAAGTTATATTTCTAAAATAGCTGCTGGGATGGTGTAAATAACACCTGCATTACAGGATATTCTAACCCTGAGCCCCAGTCTACTCTGCTCTTGCTGATCAAAAACGTTTTGCTTAACCAATGGCTGTGCTGCGTAGGGCTACAGTGGCAGTTCAGAAAGTCAAAGGTTTCTTCTGTAAATAATTTCTGATTAGGCCTAGTCCTAAAAATGTTTACTTACGCGCAGACTAGCCTATAGCCTACACTATACTGTATATACAAAAGTATGAGGACACCCCTTCAAAGTAGTGGATTTGGCTATTTCAGCCACACCCATTGCTGACAGGTGGATAAAATCAAGCACACAGCCATGCAATCTCCATAGACAAACATTGGCAGTAGAATGGCCTTACTGAAGAGCTCTGTAACTTTCAACGTGGCACCGTCGTAGGATGCCACCTTTCCAGCAAGTCAGTTCGTATCATTTCTGCCCTGCTAGAAACTCTAAGTGCTGTAATTGTGAAGTGGAAACGTCTAGGACAAACAGCCGCGAAGTGGCTCACAGAACAGGACCGTTTTTCCAAACTGCTTCTGGAAGCAACATCAGCACAAGAACTGTTCCTCGAGAGCTTCACGAAATGGGTTTCCATGGCCAAGCAGCCGCACACAAGCCTAAGATCACCATGTGCAATGCCAAGCATTGGCTGGAGGCGTGTAAAGCTCGCCGCCATTAGACTCTGGAGCAGTGGAAATGCATTCTCTGGAGTGATAAATCACGCTTCATCATCTGGCAGTCTGACGAACAAATCTGGGTTTGGTGGATGCCAGGGGAACGCTACCTGCCCCAATGCATAGTGCCAACTGTAAAGTTTGGTGGAGGAGGAGTAATGGTCTGGGGCTGTTTTTCATGGTTCGGGCCCCTTAGTTCCAGTGAAAGGAACTCTTAACGCAACCGCATACAATGACATTCTAGATTATTCTTTGCTTCCAAATTCGTGGCAACAGTTTGAGGAAGGCCCTTTCCTGTTTCAGCATCACAATGCCACTATGCAAAAAGCAAGGTCCATAGAGAAATGGTTTGTCAAGATCGGTGTGGAAGAATTTGACTGGCCTGCACAGAGCCCTGTCCTCAATCCCATCGAACACCTTTGGGATGAATTGGAACGCCAACTGCCAGCCAGGTCTAATCACCCAACGTCAGTGCCCAACGTCACTAATGCTCTTGTGACTGAATGGAAGCAAGTCCCTGCAGCAATGTTCCAATATCTAGTGGAAAGCCTTCCCAGAAGAGTGGAGGTTGTTAGAGCAGCAAAGAGGGGACCAACTCCATATTAATGCCCATAATTTTGGAATGAGATGCTCAACGAGCAGGTCTCCACATTCTTCAGGTCAAGTAGTGTATGTTCTGGTCCATTTGAGAAAGAGAGCGAAGATGAGGTCAACTTTGATATCTTACTACTACTACTACTATAGTTTGTTTTACTAAAAATAATATATTTCTTACCCATTGATCAAGAGGTTTTGACCTGAAAATAAGGCAAATTCGAGTAACTTACATTGGTTTACTTCCTGTTTGACAGACGAAATTAGGCTATAGGCTGCTATATCCATAGATTTGATGGTCATTTCCTCCACCCACCTTGCACGCTTTCAATAGCCTACCTCAATGTCAGTGAAGGGCTGTTAAGTTAAAACCAAGACTCAAATTGAGAGGGTATGTCATAGGCCTACCTTTCATTAAAGAAAATAGCGAAAAGCACAGGCTTGTTAGCTTAAGATATTCAAGAACATAAAACGGATCTGATTTTATAAATGATCTGTATCACTGCTTTGATGATTTATGCTAGAAACGAGCTGTAAAGTACCCAGGTGTCAATTGTGCTCCCTCTCCGTTCTCTAGGTCATCAGGCTGCTCATTATGACGCACACCTGTCACCATCGTTACGTGCACCTGCGCGTCATCAGACTCACCTGGACTCCAACACTTCCCTGATTACCTTCCCTATATATGTCACTCCCTTTGGTTCCTTCCCCAAGTGTTATTGTTTCTTGTCTGTGCGTTGTTCCTGGTTCTTGGTTGTCATTATGTTTTTATTTATTGATTCAGTCCCTGAACTTGCTTTCTCAGTGCACGTTGTTACACTGGGAAAGATGTGAATCTGATGTATATAGGGATATCATTGTTTCATTTCTTTCACATTCAGAGGCTGACTTTGCTTGCAAAGTAATCTAATTCTGTCACAATCAAGTGATTAAGCTATTCACTTTCTGTACAATCAATCTGGTCTCAGAGCATTCCTTATTAATATGTACGTAATTCAGAGACAGTCCATTTAGTATGATATGTTATGTTTGGTATGAATTAATTTGTGGATGTCCATCACCCATTCCGTATGATATGTTACGAATTACAATTCGTATTACATGTTACGAATTGAACACATGTACAATATGTAATGAATTCTAGCTAGGTGGCAAGGTGGCTAATGTTAGCTAGCTGGCAATGTTCGACATGCTTTAGGTTAGAGTTAGGGGTTATGTGGCAAAGTAGCTAAAAAGTAGTAAGTAGCTGAAAAGTTGCTAAAATGCTAAAGTTGTCCATGATGAGATTCGAACATGCAACCTTTGGGTTGATAGACATTCACAGTATACACCTGCCCGCCTGTCCATCCATCCATCCATCCCTCCATTGATCCACCCACCCTACTTTCCTTTTTCCATTACATAACCATCTGTCTTTTGTAACCAAACCAAACGTAACATATCATACTATTTTAAGTGTCCTGGGTTTACATATACTATGTTACGTCTAGTCTATGAAACCAGGCTGAACTTTTATGCATAAAGAACAAACTGGATCTGCTGAATGTATTCAGCCTCTCTTGGAGGACAATGTCAGCCTACTAAAAATGTGTAAGTAAGTACAAAGGCAAGCGTCTGCTTGACATTAGCAGTGAGCTTGAAACTCCAAACCAATCCATCCCTAAAGAGATACTGTACAGTAGCTGCTGAATGTGTTGTCAGTGTCCTCCGTCAGTCAAAATACTTCACCAGAGAGTTATCCACAGAGATTCATTAACTTCTTTAAAAATAGCTGTGGATGTTCTTATTGGCACTTAAGTATTGCCAAACTAATCTCGGGAGTTGATAGGCTTGAAGTCATAAACAACGCTGTGCCTCAAGCATTGTTAAGAGCTGCTGGCAAAATGCAGTTAAGTGCTGTTTGAATAAATGCTTGCCTGCTGCTTGCCTACCACCGCTCAGTCTGCTCTATCAAATATCAAATCATAGACTTAATTATAATATAACAAACACAGAAAATACGAGCCTTAGGTCATTAAATATGGTAAAATCCGGAAACTATCATTTTGAAAACAAAACGTGTATTCTTTCTTTCAGCGAAAGGATAAAATATGTGTGAAGATAATGTGTCTTGATTGACATGTTGAGACAAGAAGAAGGGCAGGGATGTGTGGCAAAAAAATATTGGCATGTCTCAGCTTCGAGATGGACCTTCATATGTATAATCATTGGGCCTGACCCAGTTGATTGATTTGATACAATGTTGCACTTCACTAGCAATAGCTCAAGTCAAGATAGATAGAAGGAGGAAGACCAGCGAGGAGAGAGATAAATGAAAGAACCTTGTCAGCAAATTCCCCAGTGTTTAATTAACACTAAAAGTGTGGACCCATATAGACACTGAACAGTGTTGAATTAACACACTGCTCAGTGTACTGTTTTTTTTTTGCATGTTTCCCAGAATGCCTCTCAAGAAAATGGTTGAATGCAACAACCATACATTCATGTGTGGTACCTCTACAATTGACTCAAAATGCACTCTGGGAAATATTTTAATAAGGTTTTCCACTAAGCAGTGTGTTAATTTAACACTTTTCCAGTGTCTACATGGGTCCACGGACTCCACATATATTTATTTTAAGTCCATGTCCCAGGCCATTTGTTGTGTCGATGCATATATACAGTGCAATTAGAAAGTATTCCGACCCCTTAACTTTTTCCAGATTTTGTTACATTACAGCCTTAATCTAAAATGGATTAAATAATTTTTCCTACTCCTCAATCTACACACAATGCCCCATAATGACAAAGCAAAAACAGGTTTTTAGTATTTTATGCACATTTATTTTTAAAAAATGACTGAAAAACCACATTTATATAAGTATTCAGACTCTTTACTCAGAACTTTGTTGAAGCACTTTTTTGTAAGCGGCTACAGCCTTGAGAATTCTGGGGTATGACGCAGATCCTCTCAAACTCTGTCAGGTTGGGTGGGGAGTGTTGCTGCACAGCTATTTTCAAGTCTCTCCAGAGCAACATATAAGAGAAACAAATAAGATGGCTGATGTTTTATATACTCCTAACTAACTGAGCTATTTTGTTCTTTTTTTTTTGTGTTGTTAAAAAAACATTTTTTTTAACTTATTTTGAACATAATGTTGCTGCTACCGTCTCTTATGACCGAAAATAACTTCCGGACATCAGAACTGCGATGACTTTTACTTGGTTGTAAAATGTTTGTATGCTTTTGTAAGCGGGGCGCTGTCCTCAGATAATCGCATGGTATGCGGCTGGATTAACAAGAAGTTCATCTTTAAGCCGATGTATAACACTTGTATATTTTTATGAATGTTTATTATGACAATTTCTCTATTTTGAATTTGGTGCTCTGCAATTTCACCGGATGTTGTCGAGGTGGGTCGCTAGCAGAATGCCTGCGCCAGAAAGGTTAAAACAGCTTTGAAAATTCCAGAAAATGATTTCATGGCTTTAGAAGCTTCTGATAGGCTAATCGACGTAATTTGAGTCAATTGGAGGTGTACCTGTGGATTTATTTCAAGGCCTACCTTCAAACTCAGTGCCTCTTTGCTTGACATCATGGGAAAATCTAAAGAAATTAGCCAAGACCTCAGAAAGAAAATTGCAGACTTCCACAAGTCCGGTTCATTCTTGGGAGGAATTTCCAAACGCCTGAAGGTACATGTTGATCTGTACAAACAATAGTACGTAAGTATAAACACCATGGGACCACACAGCCGTCATACCGCTCAGGAAGGAGACGCGTTCTGTCTCCTAGAGATGAACGCACTTTGGTGCGAAAAGTGCAAATCAATCCCAGAACAACAGCAAAGGACCTGGTGAGGATGCTGGAGGAAACGGGTACAAAAATATCTATATCCACAGTAAACAAGTCCTATATCGACATAACCTGAAAGGCCGCTCAGCAAGGAAGAAGCCACTGCTCCAAAACCATAAAAAAAGCAAGACTACAGTTTGCAACTGCATATGGGGTCAAAGATTGTACTTTTAGGAGAAATGTCCTCTGGTCTGATAAAACAAAAGTAGAACTGTTTGGCCATAATGACCATTGTTATGTTTAGAGAATAAAGGGGGAGACTTGCAAGCCGAAGAACACCATCCCGACCGTGAAGCACGGGGGTGGCAGCATCATGTTGTGGGGGTGCTTTGCTGCAGGATTGGTGCACTTCACAAAATAGATGGCATCATGAGGTGGAAAAATTATGGAGATGTATTGAAGCAACATCTCAAGACATCAGTCAGGAACTTAAAGCTTGGTCGCAAATGGGTCTTCCAAATGGACAATGACCCTAAGCATACTTCCAAAGATGTGGCAAAATGGCTTAAGGACAAAAAAGTCAAGGTATTGGAGTGGCCATCACAAAGCCCTGACCTCAATCCTATAAGAAATTTGTGGGCAGAACTGAAAAAGCGTGTCGAGCAAGAAGGCCTACAAACCTGACTCAGTTACACCAGCTCTGTCAAGAGGAATGGGCCAAAATGTACACAACTTATTGTGGGAAGCTTGTGGAAGGCTACCCAAAACATTTGACCCAAGTTAAACAATTTAAAGGCAATGCTACCAAATACTAATTGAGTGTATGTAAACTTCTTACCCACTGGGAATGTGATGAAATAAATAAAAGCTGAAATAAATAATTCTCTCTACTATTATTCTGACATTTCACATTCTTAAAATAAAGTGGTGATCCTAACTGACCTAAGACAGACTTTTTACTAGGATTAAATGTCAGGAATTGTGAAAACAGAGTTTAAACGTATTTGTTTATGGTATATGTAAGCTTCCGACTTCAACTGTACATGTTTCAAGCAGAGCACGATAGTCCCTGTGCCCAAGGAAGCGAAGGTAACCTGCCTAAATGATTACTGCCCCGTAGCACTCACTTCGGTAGCCATGAAGTGATTTGAAACGCTGGTCATGGCTCATATCAACAGCATCCTCCCGGATACCCTAGACCCACGTCAATTCACATACCGCCCCAACAGATCCCAACTAATCCAACTAATCCAAGATGGCGTAGCAGTAGGACGTATTGTCGTGTCCCTTGTATATATCGTTTGTTTTCGGTTTTTTTCTTCACATATCTTTAAAACTTTTTGCTGAACCTCAACTTCTTCTAAATACTCTCCTGCAACCCGCCTCACCCAACGTAGCTATTTTTTTAGCCAACGAACTACCAGCTTCAGCAAAACATTGCTAGCGGTCTTCAGCTAACCGGTCATCAGCTAACCTTTAGCTCGGAAAGCTCTCGCCAGTTCGAACAACGCGACTCCAACCAGAGCATAACGGACCTATTTATTATTTTATTTTATTTTTCATCCCCGGATTCCCATCGCAAACGGAACATTTTGAGCTCCTGGGCTACAATATCCAGACCCACGACCGGTCCATCGATGTCACTGCATGAAGAGGAATAAACAGATACCCCCATCGCGACGTCCCCAAAGGCTAACTCTCTAGCCCTTGCTATCTCCTTGCTTGCAAATTCGGCCTGCTAACTGCTAGCTTGTTTAGCCCGGTCCGCTAACTGCTACCGTGTTTAGCACCGTCTACTAACTGTTAGCTTGTTAGCACAGGCCTGCTAACCGTCTGAATCGCCGCGTCCCAAACACTCACTGAACCCATATTTACTTTCTATCCCTTCTCGATTTTTAATTTGTTTATACCTTCCGGTAACCTGCCTCACCCAATGTGATACGGAACCGCTATTATCTTTACATTTTTAGAACACACTCAAGAACCTCCAGAAGCTAACCAGCTAACTGGCTACAAGCTATTTGGTCATTGTTCGTTTTCTAACCTGGATAACACTCGCCAGTCCAGCTTCCCTGCCCCATCCACCGCTGCCCCTTGGACACTGATCACTTGGCTACATAGCTGATGCATGCTGGACTGTCCATTAATCACGGTAATCCATTCTGCTTGTTTATGTTTTATCTGTCGGCCCCAGCCGCACTTAGGCTCTGTGTGTAGTTAATCCGACCCTCTCTGCCTAATCAATCGCCATTCTACCTGCTGTTGTTGTGCTAGCTGATTAGCTGTTGTCTCACCTACTGTTTTAGCTAGCTCTCCCAATTCAACACCTGTGATTACTGTATGCCTCGCTGTATGTCTCTCTCAAATGTCAATATGCCTTGTATACTGTTGTGCAGGTTAGTTATCATTGTTCTAGTTTACAATGGAGCCCCTAGTTCCACTCTTTATACCCCTGTTACCTCCTTTGTCCCACCCCCCACACATGCGGTGACCTCACCCATTACAACCAGCATGTCCAGAGATACAACCTCTCTCATCATCACCCAGTGCCTGGGCTTACCTCCGCTGTACCCGCACCCCACCATACCCCTGTTTGCGCATTATGCCCTGAATATATTCTACCATGCCCAGAAACCTGCTCCTCTTATTCTCTGTCCCCAACGCCCTAGGCGACCAGTTTTGATAGCCTTCAGCCGCACCCTCATACTACTCCTTCTCTGTTCCGCGGGTGATGTGGAGGTAAACCCAGGCCCTGCATGTCCCCAGGCACCCTCATTTGTTGACTTCTGTGATCGAAAAAGCCTTGGTTTCATGCATGTCAACATCAGAAGCCTCCTCCCTAAGTTTGTCTTACTCACTGCTCTAGCACACTCTGCTAACCCTGATGTCCTTGCCGTGTCTGAATCCTGGCTCAGGAAGGCCACCAAAAATTCTGAGATTTCCATACCCAACTATAACATCTTCCGTCAAGATAGAACTGCCAAAGGAGGAGGAGTTGCAGTCTACTGCAGAGATAGCCTGCAAAGTAATGTCATACTTTCCAGGTCCATACCCAAACAGTTCGAACTACTAATTTTGAAAATTACTCTCTCCAGAAATAAGTCTCTCACTGTTGCCGCCTGCTACCGACCCCCCTCAGCTCCCAGCTGTGCCCTGGACACCATTTGTGAATTGATCGCCCCCCATCTAGCTTCAGAGTTTGTTCTGTTAGGTGACCTAAACTGGGATATGCTTAACACCCCGGCAGTCCTACAATCTAAGCTAGATGCCCTCAATCTCACTCAAATCATCAAGGAACCCACCAGGTACAACCCTAACTCTGTAAACAAGGGCACCCTCATTGACGTCATCCTGACCAACTGGCCCTCCAAATACACCTCCGCTGTCTTCAACCAGGATCTCAGCGATCACTGCCTCATTGCCTGTATCCGCTACGGAGCCGCAGTCAAACGACCACCCCTCATCACTGTCAAACGCTCCCTAAAACACTTCTGTGAGCAGGCCTTTCTAATCGACCTGGCCCGGGTATCCTGGAAGGACATTGACCTCATCCCGTCAGTTGAGGATGCCTGGTCTTTCTTTAAAAGTAACTTCCTCACCATTTTAGATAAGCATGCTCCGTTCAAAAAATGCAGAACTAAGAACAGATATAGCCCCTGGTTCACTCCAGACCTGACTGTCCTCGACCAGCACAAAAACATCCTGTGGCGGACTGCACTAACATCGAACAGTCCCCGCGATATGCAACTGTTCAGGGAAGTCAGGAACCAATACACACAGTCAGTCAGGAAAGCTAAAGCCAACTTCTTCAGGCAGAAGTTTGCATCCTGTAGCTCCAACTCCAAAAAGTTCTGGGACACTGTGAAGTCCATGGAGAACAAGAGCACCTCCTCCCAGCTGCCCACTGCACTGAGGCTAGGTAACACGGTCACCACCGATAAATCCATGATTATCGAAAACTTCAACAAGCATTTCTCAACAGCTGGCCATGCCTTCCGCCTGGCTACTCCAACCTCGTCCAACAGCCCCCCCCCCCCCCCCCCCGCAGCTACTCGCCCAAGCCTCTCCAGGTTCTCCTTTACCCAAATCCAGATAGCAGATGTTCTGAAAGAGCTGCAAAACCTGGACCCGTACAAATCAGCTGGGCTTGACAATCTGGACCCTCTATTCCTGAAACTATCCGCCGCCATTGTCGCAACCCCTATTACCAGCCTGTTCAACCTCTCTTTCATATCGTCTGAGATCCCCAAGGATTGGAAAGCTGCCGCAGTCATCCCCCTCTTCAAGGGGGGCGACACCCTGGACCCAAACTGTTACAGACCAATATCCATCCTGCCCTGCCTATCTAAGGTCTTCGAAAGCCAAGTCAACAAACAGATCACTGACCATCTTGAATCCCACCGTACCTTCTCCGCTGTGCAATCTGGTTTCCGAGCCGGTCACGGGTGTACCTCAGCCACGCTCAAGGTACTAAACGATATCATAACCGCCATCGATAAAAGACAGTACTGTGCAGCCGTCTTCATAGACCTTGCCAAGGCTTTCGACTCTGTCAATCACCGTATTCTTATTGGCAGACTCAGTAGCCTCGGTTTTTCGGATGACTGCCTTGCCTGGTTCACCAATTACTTTGCAGACAGAGTTCAGTGTGTCAAATCGGAGGGCATGCTGTCCGGTCCTCTGGCAGTCTCTATGGGGGTGCCACAGGGTTCAATTCTCGGGCCGACTCTTTTCTCTGTATATATCAATGATGTTTCTCATGCTGCGGGCGATTCCCTGATCCACCTCTACGCAGACGACACCATTCTATATACTTCCGGCCCGTCCTTGGACACTGTGCTATCTAACCTCCAAACGAGCTTCAATGCCATACAGCACTCCTTCCGTGGCCTCCAACTGCTCTTAAACGCTAGTAAAACCAAATGCATGCTTTTCAACCGTTCGCTGCCTGCACCCGCACGCCTGACCAGCATCACCACCCTGGATGGTTCCGACCTTGAATATGTGGACATCTATAAGTACCTAGGTGTCTGGCTAGACTCTAAACTCTCCTTCCAGACCCATATCAAACATCTCCAATCGAAAATCAAATCAAGAGTCGGCTTTCTATTCCGCAACAAAGCCTCCTTCACTCACGCCGCCAAACTTACCCTAGTAAAACTGACTATCCTACCGATCCTCGACTTCGGCGATGTCATCTACAAAATTGCTTCCAACACTCTACTCAGCAAACTGGATGCAGTTTATCACAGTGCCATCCGTTTTGTCACTAAAGCACCTTATACCACCCACCACTGCGACTTGTATGCTCTAGTCGGCTGGCCCTCGCTACATATTCGTCGCCAGACCCACTGGCTCCAGGTCATCTACAAGTCCATGCTAGGTAAAGCTCCGCCTTATCTCAGTTCACTGGTTACGATGGCAACACCCATCCGTAGCACGCGCTCCAGCAGGTGTATCTCACTGATCATCCCTAAAGCCAACACCTCATTTGGCCGCCTTTCGTTCCAGTTCTCTGCTGCCTGTGATTGGAACGAATTGCAAAAATCGCTGAAGTTGGAGACTTTTATCTCCCTCACCAACTTCAAACATCTGCTATCTGAGCAGCTAACCGATCGCTGCAGCTGTACATAGTCTATTGGTAAATAGCCCACCCATTTTCACCTACCTCATCCCCATACTGTTTTTATTTATTTATTTTTCTGCTCTTTTGCACACCAATATCTCTACCTTTACATAACCATCTGATCATTTATCACTCCAGTGTTAATCTGCATAATTGTAATTTATTTGCCTACCTTCTCATGCCTTTTGCACACAATGTATATATAGACTCCCCTTTTTTCTACTGTGTTATTGACTTGTTAATTGTTTACTCCATGTGTAACTCTGTGTTGTCTGTTCACACTGCTATGCCTTATCTTGGCCAGGTCGCAGTTGTAAATGAGAACTTGTTCTCAACTAGCCTACCTGGTTAAATAAAGGTGTTCTCAACTAGCCTACCTGGTTAAATAAAGGTGTTCTCAACTAGCCTACCTGGTTAAATAAAGGTGTTCTCAACTAGCCTACCTGGTTAAATAAAGGTGTTCTCAACTGGCCTACCTGGTTAAATAAAGGTGTTCTCAACTAGCCTACCTGGTTAAATAAAGGTGTTCTCAACTGGCCTACCTGGTTAAATAAAGGTGTTCTCAACTAGCCTACCTGGTTAAATAAAGGTGTTCTCAACTGGCCTACCTGGTTAAATAAAGGTGTTCTCAACTAGCCTACCTGGTTAAATAAAGGTGTTCTCAACTGGCCTACCTGGTTAAATAAAGGTGTTCTCAACTGGCCTACCTGGTTAAATAAAGGTGTTCTCAACTAGCCTACCTGGTTAAATAAAGGTGTTCTCAACTAGCCTACCTGGTTAAATAAAGGTGTTCTCAACTAGCCTACCTGGTTAAATAAAGGTGTTCTCAACTAGCCTACCTGGTTAAATAAAGGTGTTCTCAACTAGCCTACCTGGTTAAATAAAGGTGTTCTCAACTAGCCTACCTGGTTAAATAAAGGTGTTCTCAACTAGTCTACCTGGTTAAATAAAGGTGTTCTCAACTAGCCTACCTGGTTAAATAAAGGTGTTCTCAACTAGCCTACCTGGTTAAATAAAGGTGTTCTCAACTGGCCTACCTGGTTAAATAAAGGTGTTCTCAACTAGCCTACCTGGTTAAATAAAGGTGTTCTCAACTAGCCTACCTGGTTAAATAAAGGTGTTCTCAACTAGCCTACCTGGTTAAATAAAGGTGTTCTCAACTGGCCTACCTGGTTAAATAAAGGTGTTCTCAACTGGCCTACCTGGTTAAATAAAGGTGTTCTCAACTAGCCTACCTGGTTAAATAAAGGTGTTCTCAACTAGCCTACCTGGTTAAATAAAGGTGTTCTCAACTAGCCTACCTGGTTAAATAAAGGTGTTCTCAACTAGCCTACCTGGTTAAATAAAGGTGTTCTCAACTAGCCTACCTGGTTAAATAAAGGTGTTCTCAACTAGCCTACCTGGTTAAATAAAGGTGTTCTCAACTAGTCTACCTGGTTAAATAAAGGTGTTCTCAACTAGCCTACCTGGTTAAATAAAGGTGTTCTCAACTAGCCTACCTGGTTAAATAAAGGTGTTCTCAACTAGCCTACCTGGTTAAATAAAGGTGTTCTCAACTAGCCTACCTGGTTAAATAAAGGTGAGATAAAAAATAAAATAAAAAATCCACAGATGATGCAATCTCAATCGCACCCCACACTGCCCTTTCCCAACTGGACAAAAGGAACAACATAGTGCCCACAAAGCTCATCGCTAAGCTTAGGACCCTGGGAGTAAACACCTCCCTCTGCAACTGGATCCTGGACTTCCTGACGGTCCACCCCAGGGGGTAAGGGTAGGGAACAACACGTCTGCCATGCTGATCCTCAACACTGGGGCCCATCTGGGGTGTGTACTTAGTCACCTCCTGTACTCCCTGTTCACCCACGACAGCGTTGCCAAACACGACTCCAACGCCATCATTAAGTTTGCTGACGACACAACAGTGGTAGGCCTGATCACCAACAACAATGAGACAGCCTATAGGGAGGAGGTCAGAGAACTGGCAGTGTGGTGCCAGGATAACAACCTCACCCTCAATGTGAGCAAGACTAAGGAGCTGAACGTGGACTACAGGAAAAGGTGGGCCGAACAATGGAGCGGGTCAAGAGCTTCAAGTTCCTTGGTGCCACATCACCAACCAACTAAAAAATGGTCCAAACACACCAAGACAGTCGTGAAGAGGGCACAACAAAACATTTTCCCCCTCAGGAGACTGAAAAGATTTGACATGGATTCCCAGATCCTTAAAAAGTTGAACAGCTGCACCATTGAGAGCATCCTGACCGGTTGCTTCACCGCCTGGTATGGTAACTGTTTGGCATCTGACCATAAGGCACTACAGACGGTAGTGCGTACAGCCCAGTACATCACTGGGGCCAAGCTTCCTGCAATTCAGGACCTATATAATAGGCTGTGTCAGAGGAAAGCCCAGACAATTGTCAGACTCCAGTCTCCCAAGTCATAGACTGTTTTCTCTGCTACTGCACGACAGGTGGTACCGGTGTGCCAGGTCTAGGACCAAAAGGCTCCTGGGGCGGCAGGGTAGCCTAGTGGTTGGAGCGTTGGACTAGTAACTGGAAGGTTGCAAGTTCAAACCCCCGAGCTGACAAGGTACAAATCTGTCGTTCTGCCCCTGAACAAGGCAGTTAACCCACTGTTCCTAGGCCGTCATTGAAAATAAGAATTTGTTCTTAACTGACTTGCCTAGTTAAATAAAGGTAAAAAAAAAAAAAAACAGCTTCTACCCCTAAGCCATAAGACTGCTGAACAATTAATCAAATGGCCACCCGAACTATTTACATTGACCCCCTCCCCCCTCCATTTGTTTTGTTTGTACACTGCTGCTATTTGCCGTCTGTTATCTATGCATAGTCACTTCACCCCTGCCTACATGTACAAATTACCTCAGCTAACCTGTACCCCCGCACACTGACTCGGTACCGACACCCCTGTATATAGCCTCATTATTGTTATTTTATTGTGTTCGTTTTTATAATTTTTTACTTTAGTTTATTTGGTAAATATTTTATTCTCTTCTTGAACTACACTGTTGGTTCAGGGATTGTAAGGTCTACACTTGTTTTATTCGGCGCATGTGACAAATAAAGTTTGATTTCATTTGAGATGTTTGATCAGGTTCAAGTCTGGAATCTGGCTGGACCACTCAAGAACATTCAGACACTTGTCCCAAAGCCACTCCTGCGTTGCCTTGGCTGTGTGCTTAGAGCCGTTGTCCTGTTGATAGGTGAACCTTCGCCCCAGTCTGAGGTCTTGAGCGCCCTGGAGCAGATTTTCTTCAAGGATCTCTCTGTACTTTGCTCCGTTCATCTTTGCCTCGATCCTGACTAGTCTCCCAGTCGCTGCCGCTGAAAAACATCCCCACAGCATGATTCTGCCACCACCATGCTTCACCGTAGGGATGGTGCCACGTTTCCTCCAGACGTGACGCTTGGCATTCAGGCCAAAATTTAATCAGACCAGAGAATGTTGTTTCTCATGGTCTGAGAGTCTCTAGGTGCCTTTTAGGTGCCTTTTGGCAAACTCCAAGCGGGCTGTCATGTGCATTTTACTGTGGAGTGGCTTCCGTTTGGCCACTCTACCATAAAGGCCTGATTGGTGGAGTGCTGCCGAGATGGTTACCCGTATTGAAGGTTCTCCCATCTCAACAGAGGAACTCTAGAGCTCTGTCAGAGTGACCATTGGGTTCTTGGTCATCTCCCCTCTTGGGTGTCCAGCTCTAGGAACAGTCTTGGTGGTTCCAAACTTCTTCCATTTAAGCATGATGTAGGCCACTGTTCTTGGGGACCTTCAATGCTGCAGAAATGTTTTAGTATCCTTCCCCAAATCATGGCTTGGTTTTTGCTTACATGCACTGTCAACTGTGGGACCTTATATAGACAATTGTGTACCTTTCCAAATCATGTCCAATCAATTTAATTTGGATGGAAACAGGACGCACCTGAGCTCAATTACGAGTCTCATAGCAAAGGGTCTGAATACTTATATTTCTGTTTTTTATTTTTTAATAAATTTGCTAAGATTTCTAAAAACCTATTTTCGCTTTGTCATTATGGGGTATTGTGATGTCATTATGGGGTATTGTGATGTCATTATGGGGTATTGTGATGTCATTATGGGGTAGATTGTGTAGATTGCTGAGCAACATGTTTTATTTAATCCATTTTAGAATAAGGCTGTAACATAACAACATTTTGAAAAAGTTAATGGGACTGAACACTTTCCACTGTGTGCCTCAATGCTAAATGAAAATATAAGTGTGATATAAATCCCTGGTTTCATTCTGTGCTTTTCTTTTCAATTCATTTGAGAATGAGGGATGTTTATTTTATTTCACCAGGCAAGTCAGTTAAGAACAAATTCTTATTTTCAATGACGGCCTAGGAACAGTGGGTTAACTGCCTGTTCAGGGGCAGAACGACAGATACCCTTGTCAGCTCAGGGGCTTGAACTTGCAACCTTCCAGTTACTAGTCCAACTCCCTGAACCTACGTAACTGATGGCATTGGACAGATACACATTAATGGAGGAATTAGGAAATAGTTTGTTTCAGCATCCCTGGAAGCAACTTCAGGCCTGATCATTGCTCAACGAGAGACAAAACAAGACCCTGATGTTCATCAAATGCATCGCCATCGTAAATGATTAACCCAGATCTAAAATGCCCGTTAAGGAATCATAGGCTATGACAATGATGCAAAGAGTAACATAATGCAATATGTAAAGAAATGGTCAACAATAAAACAACATCTGTTGGGTTTATATTTGTATTACTTTCCATTATTTCAATTGATAAATGTTAATGTTTCTATATATATATTTTTTAAATCATTATGTATTTCATTCTAGGCTGTTAAGATTAATATCTGAAAGCCCTTGAAACCATATGCTAATGATAATATATTTTAATTAAATTAAATTGACCTAGGTTTTGGTTCTTCGTCAAACATTTGTCAGCCATCAAATAAACATTTGTTTTGTTTTCAAATAACTTGAAATTATTCAAATACCTTCAAATAGGTTTTGTGTTTCTGAGACCTGTATTTGAGTATCAAGGGAAATACACAGAGCAAAAATACAAACTCGACGTGCAACAATTTCAAAGATTTTAACTGACCTCCTGTTAATGTATTACTTTATCTCAGAAACATACTTATATACTCATGAAAGTTTAACAAACCATCATCTCCCAGTCATCCTCCAGCTAACAAAGCTGTGTTTCCGTGTATTCCGTCACCGGAGGTCCTAGTTACCAGAGCAATTGCATTGCTCTCCAAGGCCCAGTCTATTCTCTGTGTTTCCCCGCCAACTGCTAATGAGGAAAGGCTCCACAGTAAATCCATCTACATTATGCATGGCTTCCTATCTGTTGCCTGCCTAATGGAAAGGTCCCTGACGTCACATAACTCCATCACACCCATTCATCAATTTTGGGACTGGATGGATGGATGGATGAATGGTGGAAGAAAGAATGTTGGGAAGCCACACAGGGTCAGGAGGTTTACCTATCAAAGTGACCGGACTAGGAAAAAATGCCTTGTCATTACAAATGATATGTTGATGTGACGTCACTGGGTTTCATCACTTGGATGGCGGGAGGAACAAGCTGAGAACCCACAGGATGTGTTTCGTGGGCTGCGTTGGTTGATAGAGAGCATGTTTTCAAAAAAAATATGTTTTTTTTCCCCCCGGTTTACTTCAAGGACAGACTGAGACACAGAATGTGATAAAACAGCTCCAATAAAAATAGCTTCAATATTGACAATACTTAGAGGGATCATCAAACGGTGCCTAACAAAGCACCCCACTAATTAGCTTCACCACAGTGCACTGCCAATTTTGATTTATTTCCCTGAAACTAGCTCCATTGACTCATGCAAAGTCCTCATAATCCATATGCTTGCTGGCTGACTCACTCCCTAGCTGCCAAGGTATGGCTACAGAACGTTGCCGCACGTTAAAGCACGTTGCCAGTTGTATTAATAGGTGTAGGTTTGTAAGTAGTATTCAAAAGCACTATGTAATTGCCGTCTTGTGAGCTCCGACCCAAAATGCATGAGGCTATAAACAAGCAGGAAACCATGCTTCCGGAGGCTGATTTTCTGGTTGCCGGTGATTTTAATTCCGTGTCATGATCAACACTTCTCCTTCGCCACTAAGGACAATAAAGTCCTAGACCACTGTTACTTTACCCACCTTCGTCCCCCCTTCGATCCATCAGATTGTGACTCTATACGCTTCCTGCTTGAGCAGAAGCTCAAACAGGAAGTACATGTGACACGCTCCATTGAGAAATGGTCCTCCGAAACGGAGGCTATGCTACAGGACTGGTTTGCTAGCGCTGACATTAATATGTTCCGGGACTCCGCCGATAACGTCAACAAGCTAACCACCTCCATCACCAGCTTCTTTAGGAAATGCATCACCGACGTTGTCCCCACAGTGAAGGTTCGCTGCTTCCCCAATCAAAAGCCTTGGATTAAAAGAGGTTGGCACCAAGTAAAGGACCGGTCTACCGCGCACAGGGCTATCGCAGCCAACCGCAAGGCTACGGCTGAGGACACAAACCAGTACAAGAAGTCCTGCTACTACCTCTGCAGAGCCAACAAACAAGCAAAAGGACAAAATAGGAGCAAGGTGGAATCCTGTTACACAGGCTCTGACGCCCGTCACATGTGGCAGAGTTTATAGATGACAACGGATTACAAAGGGAAACCCAGTCGTGATCTGCCTAACGATACATCTCTACCAGACTAACTCAATGCATTTTATGCACGCTTTGTCAAAAACAACACTGAGCTGTGCATCAGGGGCCCCGACGACCCATAGGACTGGGTAATCTTACTCTCACATGCTGACGTAAGGTTTTTAATTAGGTCAACACTCGCAAGGCTGCTGGGCCGGACAGTATTCCAGGGCGCGTAATCAGAGCATGCACACAAAAGTTGGCATGCATATTCACTGTCATTTTCAACCTCTCCTGGTCCCAGTCTGTAATCCCCACATCCCAAGCTGACCACTATAAGTTCTGTTCCCAAGAACTCTAAGGCTACCTTCCACAACGACTCCCGCCCTGTAGAGCTCACATCTGTATTCCTTAAGTGCTTTGAAAGGCTGGTCATGGCACACATCAACTCCATCGTCCCAGACACACCAGACCCACTCCAATTTGCATACCACCCCAACTGATCCAATCTCCATTGCACTGCACACTGCCCTCACCCACCTAGATAAGAGAAATACCTATGTGAGAATGCTGTTCAACACCATAGTCCCCTTCGAGCTCATCACCAAGCTCGGGACCATGGGACTGAACGCCTTCCTCTGCAACTGGATCTTGGCCTTCCTGGACCCCAGGTGGTGAGGATCTGCCACGCTGACCATTCATTTATTTTTTAATTATCTAATTGAGTTATTATTTCATTTCAGTGGATTGATAAGTAATGACAACCAAATATGAATTCACATATAAGTGCAGATGTTAATTTACACAACATAAGTTCACTTTACCTATGGTATATTTCCTCTTTCGCATCATAGAAACACTTATAGATCAAGATAAACAACTGACACGTCTTGATATTGCCACGCATGTAGAAAACGGATAAAATGACTCATTCAGCTTCAAAACAGTGGCGCAACCATGAAATTGTTTCTCTCTCTCTCTCTCTCTTGCAACCCACGCGCTGTCAGTCCTAAAGTCAGTTGACACAGGCAAGAGCGCGCACTGCAATTTTACCAGCTTGTCAGCACAACTTTACACAAAACCAATAACGTGTCAAACGAACTTCTGATAGTCCCTTGACTGGCTTGCATGTTATGATGTTCTTTCGATATTAAAGCAAGTAGAAAATAAGAGTTAGATTGATAAGACGAATACTTTGATGTTAAAGAAGATCAAGTGGTGTCTACTTTTGGGGGGGGGGGGGGGTTGTAGTGGAGCAGGTCAAGAGCTTCAAATTCCTCGGTGTCCAAATCACTAAGGACTTAAAAATGGTCCACACACACCCACACAGTCGTGAAAAAGTGCCTCTCCCCCTCAGGAGATTAAAAAGATTTGACACAGACCCTCAAATCCTCTAAAAGTTCTACAGCTGCACACTTGAGAGTGTCTTGGCTGGCTGCATCACTGCTTTGTATAGCAACTGCACCGCCCTCGATCGCATGGCACTACAGAGTGTGGTGCGGACAGCCCAGTACATCACTGGGGCTGGAGCTCTCTGCCATCAATGACCTCTGCATCAGGAGGTGAGAAAGGTACGCCTGAAAAATGATTAGACTTCAGCCACACAAGCCATAGACTGTTCTCTCTGCTTCCGCATGGCAAGCGGCTCCAGAGCCACAAGTCCAACACCCATTCACACTGACACTCTCAACACCCACTCACACTGACACTCCAACACCCACTCACACTGACACTCCAACACCCACTCACACTGACACTCCAACACCCACTCACACTGACACTCTCAACACCCACTCACACTGACACTCTCAACACCCACTCACACTGACACTCCAACACCCACTCACACTGACACTCTCAACACCCACTCACACTGACACTCCAACACCCACTCACACTGACACTCCAACACCCACTCACACTGACTCTCCAACACCCACTCACACTGACTCTCCAACACTCACACCCACTGACAATGACTCTCCAACACCCACTCACACTGACTCTCCAACACTCACACCCACTGACAATGACTCTCCAACACCCACTCACACTAACACTCCAACACACACTCACACACACACTTCCTTTGCTCCCTGCACGTTATAATTATGGTATTAGCACTGACCCTGGAACTGACCCTGTATATAACTACTGACCCTGGAACTGACCCTGTATATAAATACTGACCCTGGAATTGACCCTGTATATAACTACTGACCCTGGAACTGACCCTGTATATAGCTACTGACCCTGGAACTGACCCTGTATATAACTACTGACTCTGGAACTGACCCTGTATATAACTACTGACCCTGGAATTGACCCTGTATATAACTACTGGCCCTGGAACTGACCTTGTATATAGCTACTGACCCTGTATATAACTACTGACCCTGTATATAACTACTGACCCTGGAACTGACTCTGTATATAACTACTGACCCTGGAACTGACCCTGTATATAACTACTGACCCTGGAACTGACCCTGTATATAGCTACTGACCCTGGAACTGACCCTGTATATAGCTACTGACCCTGGAACTGACCCTGTATATAACTACTGACCCTGGAATTGACCCTGTATATAGCTACTGACCCTGGAACTGACCCTGTATATAGCTAATGACCCTGGAACTGACCCTGTATATAACTACTGACCCTGGAACTGACCTTGTATATAGCTACTGACCCTGTATATAACTACTGACCCTGTATATAACTACTGACCCTGGAACTGACCCTGTATATAGCTAATGACCCTGGAACTGACCCTGTATATAACTACTGACCCTGGAACTGTCTCTGTATATAACTACTGACCCTGGAACTGACCTTGTATATAGCTACTGACCCTGTATATAGGTACTGACCCTGGAACTGACCCTGTATATAACTACTGACCCTGGAACTGTCTCTGTATATAACTACTGACCCTGGAACTGACCTTGTATTTAGCTACTGACCCTGTATATAGCTAATGACCCTGTATATAACTACTGACCCTGGAACTGACCCTGTATATAACTACTGACCCTGGAATTGACCCTGTATATAACTACTGGCCCTGGAACTGACCTTGTATATAGCTACTGACCCTGTATATAACTACTGACCCTGTATATAACTACTGACCCTGGAACTGACTCTGTATATAACTACTGACCCTGGAACTGACCCTGTATATAACTACTGACCCTGGAACTGACCCTGTATATAGCTACTGACCCTGGAACTGACCCTGTATATAGCTACTGACCCTGGAACTGACCCTGTATATAACTACTGACCCTGGAATTGACCCTGTATATAACTACTGACCCTGGAACTGTCTCTGTATATAACTACTGACCCTGGAACTGACCTTGTATTTAGCTACTGACCCTGTATATAACTACTGACCCTGTATATAACTACTGACCCTGGAACTGTCTCTGTATATAACTACTGACCCTGGAACTGACCTTGTATTTAGCTACTGACCCTGTATATAACTACTGACCCTGTATATAACTACTGACCCTGGAACTGACCCTGTATATAGCTACTGACCCTGGAACTGACCCTGTATATAGCTAATGACCCTGGAACTGACCCTGTATATAACTACTGACCCTGGAACTGACCTTGTATATAGCTACTGACCCTGTATATAACTACTGACCCTGTATATAACTACTGACCCTGGAACTGACCCTGTATATAGCTAATGACCCTGGAACTGACCCTGTATATAACTACTGACCCTGGAACTGTCTCTGTATATAACTACTGACCCTGGAACTGACCTTGTATATAGCTACTGACCCTGTATATAACTACTGACCCTGTATATAACTACTGACCCTGGAACTGACTCTGTATATAACTACTGACCCTGGAACTGACCCTGTATATAACTACTGACCCTGGAACTGACCCTGTATATAGCTACTGACCCTGGAACTGACCCTGTATATAGCTACTGACCCTGGAACTGACCCTGTATATAACTACTGACCCTGGAATTGACCCTGTATATAACTACTGACCCTGGAACTGTCTCTGTATATAACTACTGACCCTGGAACTGACCTTGTATTTAGCTACTGACCCTGTATATAACTACTGACCCTGTATATAACTACTGACCCTGGAACTGTCTCTGTATATAACTACTGACCCTGGAACTGACCTTGTATTTAGCTACTGACCCTGTATATAACTACTGACCCTGTATATAACTACTGACCCTGGAACTGACCCTGTATATAGCTACTGACCCTGGAACTGACCCTGTATATAGCTAATGACCCTGGAACTGACCCTGTATATAACTACTGACCCTGGAACTGACCTTGTATATAGCTACTGACCCTGTATATAACTACTGACCCTGTATATAACTACTGACCCTGGAACTGACCCTGTATATAGCTAATGACCCTGGAACTGTCTCTGTATATAACTACTGACCCTGGAACTGACCTTGTATTTAGCTACTGACCCTGTATATAGCTAATGACCCTGTATATAACTACTGACCCTGGAACTGACCCTGTATATAACTACTGACCCTGGAACTGTCTCTGTATATAACTACTGACCCTGGAACTGACCTTGTATATAGCTACTGACCCTGTATATAGGTACTGACCCTGGAACTGACCCTGTATATAACTACTGACCCTGGAACTGTCTCTGTATATAACTACTGACCCTGGAACTGACCTTGTATTTAGCTACTGACCCTGTATATAGCTAATGACCCTGTATATAACTACTGACCCTGGAACTGACCCTGTATATAACTACTGACCCTGGAATTGACCCTGTATATAGCTACTGACCCTGGAACTGACCCTGTATATAGCTACTGACCCTGGAACTGACCCTGTATATAACTACTGACCCTGGAACTGTTTCTGTATATAACTACTGACCCTGGAACTGACCTTGTATTTGCTACTGACCCTGTATATAACTACTGACCCTGTATATAACTACTGACCCTGGACCTAACCCTGTATATAGCTACTGACCCTGTATATAGCTACTGACCCTGGAACTGACCCTGTATATAGCTACTGACCCTGGAACTGACCCTGTATATAGCTACTGACCCTGGAACTGACCCTGTATATAACTACTGACTCTGGAACTGTCCCTGTATATAGCTACTGACCCTGGAACTGACCCTGTATATAGCTACTGACCCTGGAACTGACCCTGTATATAGCTACTGACCCTGTATATAGCTACTGACCCTGTATATAGCTACTGACCCTGGAACTGACCCTGTATATAGCTAATGACCCTGTATATAGCTACTGACCCTGGAACTGTCCCTGTATATATCTACTGACCCTGCAACTGACCCTGTATATAGCTACTGACCCAGGAACTGACCCTGTATATAGCTACTGACCCTGGAACTGACCCTGTATATAGCTACTGACCCTGTATATAGCTACTGACCCTGGAACTGACCCTGTAAATAGCTACTCACCCTGTAACTGACCCTGTATATAGCGACTGACCCCGGAACTGTCCCTGTATATAACTACTGACCCTGGAACTGTCCCTGTATATAGCTTACTTACTTTCTCGTGTTCTTTTTATTTGTATTTGTTCATATAGTTTTATTCTACTTCATAGGACACTACTGATATAGATTACCGTATTGTTGGGAAAGAGCTTGTTACTGTATTTGTGTGCGTGACAATAACACTTGAAACTGAGAAACGAATTTCTCATGAAAAATGGTGGTGGAATTCGACTGTCAAATTTGTCATAGGAGGGTGTTACAATTCTGATTCTAAGGAATACACCCAGTCCATTGAGGACACTGTCAATAAGTTGTGTTTTTAGTGCAAAAATGGCATCTGTGGTATCACCTAAAGGGTAGGCTACAGATTAGTGGTGAATGGGGAGTTTCCTCCATACAGTGTATTGGAAGAGGCCCGAATACTGTCCCAGTCAAAGGTTTGGACACACCTACTCATTACAGGGTTTTCTTTATTTGTACTATTTTCTACATTGTAGAATATTAGTGAAGACATCAAAACTATGAAATAACACATACAGTAAGCAAAAAAGAAGTGTTCAACAAAGTAGTGTTCACCTAGGGGTCATGAAAAGGCTTGTGCCAAAATGTTTGATGTATTAGAAAAAATGTATTATGCTTATGTTTTATTAATAGAAGGGGGGGGGGGGTTAAAATACCCCTCCCTCCTTACAGTTATAGGGTTTTAGACAACGGATTAACAATATATATTCATTGTAGAAGTTTAGTATTGTTCTACATTTGTATTTTACTTTTCTCTCTCTCTCTCTCTTTCTGCCTCGTTATAAAGGAGGCCCTTAGACAGAACTCTGCAGGGGAGTGAAGGAGATGAGACTAGGCTAACATTCCACAATAAATCCACTTTTGGGGACGAGGGGACATTTACTGCCAAGTGTTTAGCTAACAGTTAAAGGCCCTGTTTATACAGCTCTGTAGGCATGGTTTTGGTCCCAGGAGTAGAGGATGATGACGTAGGCAGTGACATCACCAGGGCGCGACTCAGGGTTTAATAAAACCACTGGAGACCTTGTGTTGGGAGGCAGAACTTACTCAGCAACATTCATGCTATGTTCCTGTTTGTCAACTTCTGTCTGCAATTGCATTAATAAAGGTTTTGAACGATTTAATTAAAGATATTGTCATAATGCTAATTTCACCAATGAACCAATGATTGACAAGGAAGGACTAAAGGAACGAAATCCTAACAGTAGCCACCCTTTGCCTTGGTGACAGCTTTGCACACTCTTGGTATTCTCTGGATCAGCTTTTTCAGGTAGTCACCTGGAATGTGTGCCTTGTTAAAAGTTCATTTGTGGAATTTCTTTCTTTCCTTCATTTATTTTCCTTCCTTAATGCGTTTCAGACAATCAGTTGTGTTGTGACAAGGTAGAGGTGGTTTACAGAGGATAGCCCTATTTGGTAAAAGACCAAGTCTATATTATGTCAAGAACAGCTCAAATAAGCAAAGACAAATGACAGTCCATCATTACTTTAAGATATGAAGGTCAGTCAATCTGGAACATTTCAAGAGCTTTGAATGTTTATTTAAGTGCAGTCACAAAAACCATTAAGCCCTATGATGAAACCGCCACAGGAATGGAAGAGTTACCTCTGCTGCAGAGGATAAGTTCATTAGAGATACCAGCCTCAGAAATTGCAACCCAAAATAAATGCTTCACAGAGTTCAAATAACAGACACATCTCAACATCAACTGTTCAGAGGAGACTGGTTGAATCAGGCCTTCATGGTTGAATTGCTGCAAAGAAACCACTACTAAAAGATACCAATGAGAAGAAGAGACTTGCTTGGTCTAATAAACACGAGCAATGGACATTAGACCAGTGGAAATATGTCCTTTGGTTTGATGAGTCCAAATGTTAGATTTCTGGTTCCAACCGTCGTGTCTTTGTGAGACGCAGAGTAGGTGAACGGATGATCTCCGCATGTGTGGTTCCCACCGTGAAAAATTGAGGAGTTGTGATGGTGTGGGGGTGCTTTGCTGGTGACACTGTCTGTGATTTATCTAGAATTCAAGGCACACTTAACCAGCATGGCTACCAGAGCATTCTGCAGTGATACGCCTTCCCATCTGGTTTGCGCTTAGTGGGACTATAATTTGTTTTTCAACAAGACAATGTCCCAACACACCTCCAGGCTATGTAAGGGCTATTTGACCAAGAAGGAGAGTGATGGAGTGCTGCATCAAATGACCTGACCTCCACAATCACCGAACCTCAACCCAATTGAGATGCTTTGGGATGAGTTGGACCGCAGAGTGAAGGAAAATCAGCCAATGAGTGCTCAGCATATGTGGGAACTCCTTCGAAACTTTTGGAAAATTATTCCAGGTGAAGCTGGTTGAGAGAATGCCAAGAGTGTACAACGCTGTCATGAAGGCAAAGAGTGGCTCAAATATAAAATATATTTTGATTTGTTTAACATTTTTGGTTACTACATGATCCCATATGTGTTATTTCAAGTTTTGACGTCTTCATTATTATTCTACAACATAGAAAATAGTTTTAAAAAATTAAGAAAAACTCTTGAATGAGTAGGTGTGTCCAAACATTTGACTGGTACTGTAAATCCATTCAATTAATTGGCAATAGTGTGACTTTTATTGGTTCTTTCCCTCATCTCCTTTGCGTCATCATGTTTACTTCTCTGAAGGACTTGACAGGTGAAAAGCAATAAGCAATATGGTGGAAGCCCATCCAGTAAGATGTTAAGGGTTGTGAAGGAACATTAAGGCTATTGAGACACATCAAGCATAAAGATTTAGAAGATTCCTAGATCATTAAGTTTTTCAGCTAAGCAGGGAAGTCAGGTTACACTGGTGAGATCTCAGGCTCAGGACTCGTTTTAGCAGATAGGAGCTGTGCTCATCGTCTGAGATCTCAGGACTCTGCTGTAACAGATGGGCGCTGGGCTCATGAGGTGGAAGTTAGATTCCACTCAGAGAAAGGTAACCCTGGAGATTTGGGGGGGGGGGGATGCATGCATGGTTTGGTTATTTAAGTTTCTAGCAGAAGTGGTGCAGTATGGTTCAGTGGTTCCATCCCTCATTATAAAATGGCTGCCTGACTGTCTCACTCCGCAGAGTAAACTCCCTCCTATAACTCTCACTGTTTCAGGCGTAGGTTATTAAAAATGTTCGGCTACATAGTGTACTCACAACAGGGCTGTTAGGGTTTTATAAAGTTCTTTGTCTAAAAAGTTTGGTCGGATGAAAGGGTGTGTTTGAGTGTCTCAATGGAGTCTCCTCGGGGGAAGAAAGGGGGAGGACCATCCTACTCAGTCAATTTATTATATATATTTTTTATAGTGAAGCATTAAAAAAGTTATTTTAAAATAAAACTATACTAAATATATTCACGTCACCAAATAACTGATTAAAACACACTTTTTTGCAATGAAGCTCTACAGTAGCCTCAACAGCACTCTGTAGGGTAGCACCATGGTGTAGTCGGTGCTCTAGGAGGCTCATGGTTCTCACCCCCTTCCATAGACTTACACAGTAATTACGACAACTTCCGGAGGACGTCCTTCAACCTATCAGAGCTCTTGTAGGATGAACTGACCATCCAATCAAAGGATCAGAGAATTAATCTAGATCTGAAAGCATAAGCTACAGCTAGCTAGCACTAAAGTGCAAGAAATGGGGTGAGTAGTTGGTTGACTCAAAGAGAGAAAATGAAAATAGTTGAACAGATTTGAACAAATTAATTTCTTCAAAAATTAAGGAGAAGCAGCAGAGAGAGAGATTTTTCTTTGTATATATACTGTATTTTTGGTTTCACATTCACTTAAGCTACAGTAGCTAATGCACCTTATTTAGCCTACTCAACAACCTGACTCAAACAGAAAGTAATGCTATTTATGTTAGATAGCTGAATAAGGCTATCTGAAACGCCAACTCTTCCAAGTCAAGACAGCTTTCAGTTTAATTCATTTATTTGCACAGGGGCCCACCGGTGTAACTGCTAAACTGGTTGCTGTACACTACTGCATGATTGAACACATGGACTGGATTGTGGGTTTAATAACGCGTTAGTTCTATTAGCTATATTGACTATGACGTGTTTGCATGGCTGCTATGAAAGTGAACTGTGTGTGCGGGTAATCAGGGGTGCACTCATTCCAAAAGTTCTGTTGTGAAACGTTTCTTAAACGGAAGCTAATGGAACAAAATGGGGATGGAACTTCCTGAATTTGTCCAATCAAAAATCAAAACTTGTTTTAGTTGCAAAACGTATTGTTTTGCCACTGTTTGGACTAATGACTACACCCTAGATTAGCTAGATGAAGGCAAGGGCGTGCAAGGTGGTATTAAATGTGTCACTGTCAGTTACCTTGAATACTCCAATTTCTGTCTCGACCTTTGCATCTACGTTATAAACTTTAATTCATAGGCTAGGTTGTAGCAACCTAGCCTTTTTCCCCATGACTATAGGGGAAATTAGAGCATCATGTAGTAGCCTAAACCTATGGATGTTACATTGAGCTGGGTGACAGACAGTCATCCAATATGCTGTAATAGAAATAAGGCCACGCTCATTGAAAAAATAAATTGACCTCCCTAATCCTAAACGGCACCGACCGCCACTGGAATGTGTGTGTGTGTGTGTGTGTGTGTGTGTGTGCGTGTGTGCGCGCGTGTGCGCATGTGTGTGTAATCTTCCATAACCAGCCAATACGGCACTTTATGAAACATCCTAATTTTCTATGACCTTATTTCATATTTAAATTGACCAGCTTCCCTCCGACACTCATTAATTCCATTTACTGCCAAACCTTTTAAAACCTACTCCTCTCTCTCTCTCTATCTCCCTGCACGGTGTTCCCATCTTTAGTGAAATTGCCTTGTTTTACGTTTATGTCCCCTACCGTACGCTGTTCTACTCTGCTCCACACACACACACATTTTTCAATCACTTTGCTCCGGGATGCGATCCAAACGTGGGCTGCTGAGGAGGGGAGATAATGCGGTCTGTCCATTTGATGACCGGGACAATGATACCATGCAGCACCACATGCAAAAAATACTATAGTATACTATGGTATGAATTTACAGTTAACTATAGTATAAATACTGTACTGAAAGAAAACTGTAGTATATACAATAGTAATTAATGTAGGGGTTTGTGGATTGTAATATACTCTAGTATTTACTGTAGCGTTTTTGCGGACTTTAGTTTACTGTAGTGTTTACTGTAGTGTTTTGGCTGACATTAGTTTACTGTAGTATTTACTGTAGTGTTTTGGCTGACATTAGTTTACTGTAGTATTTACTGTAGCATTTTGTCTGACATTAGTTTCATGTAGTATTTACTGTAGTGTTTTGGCTGACATTAGTTTACTGTAGTATTTACTGTAGTGTTTTGGCTGACATTAGTTTACTGTAGTATTTAATGTAGTGTTTTGGCTGACATTAGTTTACTGTAGTATTTACTGTAGCATTTTGGCTGACATTAGTTTCATGTAGTATTTACTGTAGTGTTTTGGCTGACATTAGTTTACTGCAGTGTTTTGGCTGACATTAGTTTACTGTAGTATTTACTGTAGTGTTTTGGCTGACATTAGTTTACTGTAGTATTTACTGTAGTGTTTTGGCTGACATTAGTTTACTGTAGTATTTACTGTAGCGTTTTGGCTGACATTAGTTTCATGTAGTATTTACTGTAGTGTTTTGGCTGGCATTAGTTTACTGTAGTATTTACTGTAGTGTTTTGGCTGACATTAGTTTACTGTAGTATTTACTGTAGTGTTTTGGCTGACATTAGTTTACTGTAGTATTTACTGTAGTGTTTTGGCTGACATTGCTGTAGTAGTAACACTATGGTGTTGCTGTTTTATTATATAATATAAAGAAGTGGAGGCTTTCTTCTTCGAAAACCTACTGACGAAATACTAAAAGACCACATTTACCTGTAGGTAGGACTGGGGGTCTGAACAGATAGTTCAACGCTTCTGCTCTTTTCTATAACCTGAAGTGACAACACACTTTGGGACTGGTACGGACATCTCAGGACTTCATGTCGTCTTCTATCCCTCTTCTCCATGTATCTTTCTGGATGAAGGTCAGGTTTAGCAAGGTACAAGGGGGAGGGGGTGGTGGAGTTATTTTTTTCAAGGAGGAGGGGGTGGTTGAGTAATATTTTTCTTACTCAACTTGATTTGATTAAAACAAAGTTGAATGGATAAAAAATGTAACAAAGTTAAATAAAACAATTTATATAGGAAGAAGGGGTAAGTATTCAGATAAGTAATTATATAGGTATGCATGTTAAAAGGCCACTCCGGGTACATATGCATGTTTTAAATGGCCACTACATCGATAAGACAGAGAAAATGGAGCTGACGGATAGGGATGCCATGCTTCTAGCTCTTAGTAAACTTTGCCCTATTTTGTTTTTTTATGTGTTATTTCTTACATTATTAGCCAAGGATTTTGTTTTGTTATTGCATACAGCTGGGAAGAACTTATGGATATCAGAGCGGCGGTAACTCACCAGCATTACGACCAGGAATATGACTTTCCCGAATCAGATCCTTTGTCATACCCCCAGAGCAATCAAACTGGTTCCAGAGGCTGATCCAAAACACAGCCGGTGGAAAAGTGGTACTCGGAGTGGACTTCTAATCCGACTCAGGAGATGCGCACACCACCTACCGCTTCCGACTATATTACTCGCTAATGTTCAGTCTCTGGATAATAAAGTTGACAAGCTCAGGGCAAGGATTTCCTTCCAGAGAGACATTAAGGATTGTAACATTTCACGTAAACTTGGCTCTCTCGGGATATACTGTCTGAATGCGTCCAGCCAATTCTCAATTCATGGCGCAGACAGAAATAAAAATCTCTCCGGGAAGAAGAAGGGTGGGTTGTATGTTTCATTATTAACTACTCATGGTGTGATTGTGATAACATACAGGAACTCAAATCCTTTTGTTCACCCAACCTGGAATACCTCACAATAAAATGCCTCCCAGAGAATTGTCTTCGGTTATAGTCACAGCCGTGTATAATCACCCTCAAGCCGATACCACGATGGCCCTAAAATAACTTCACAGGACTTTATGCAAACTGGAAACCACATATCCTGAGGCCGCATTTATTTTAGCAAGGGATTTTAACAAAGCAAATTTGAGAAAAATGCTACGGATGTTCTTTCACCACATTGACTGTAGTACTCGAGCTGCTAAAACACTCGACCACTACTATTCCAACTTCCGGAATGCCTACAAGGCCCTCTCCCGCCCTCCCTTTGGCAAATCTGATCATGACTCTATTTTACTCCACCCGTCCTATAGGCAGAAACTCAAACAGGAAGTACCTAAGCTAAGGACTTTTCAACGCTGGTCTGACCAATCGGAATCCACGCGGACTGGGATATGTTCAGGGTAGCCTCCGAAAATAACATAGACAAATACACTGATACGGTGACTGAGTTTATCAGGAAGTGTATAGGAGATGTTGTAACCACTGTGACTATTAAAACCGACCCCAACCAAAAACCAAGGATACATGTCAGCATTCGCGCAAAACTGAAAGCGCGAACCATCGCATTTAATCACGGCAAGGTGACTGGGAATATGGCAGAACACAAACAGTGTAGTTATTCCCTCCGTAAGGCAAAGGGAAAACCAGCCACGAAAGCGGACACCGACGTTTTGCTTCCGGACAAGCTAAACACCTTCTTCGCCCATTTTGAGGATAACACAGGGCCACTGACGCGACCCACTACCAAGAAATGTGGGCTCTCCTTCTCTTTGGCCAATGTGAGTAGGACATTCAAACATGTTAACCATCGCAAGGCAGCCAGCTGAGGCGACATCCCTAGCCGTGTCCTCAGAGCATGCGCAAACCAGGTGGCTGGAGTGTTTACGGACATATTCAATCTCTCCCTATCCCAGTCTGCTGTCCCCACATGCTTCAAGATGTCCACCATTGTTCCTGTACCCAAGGAAGTAAAGATAACTGAACTAAATTACTATCGCCCCTTAGCACTCACTTCTGTCATCATGAAGTGCTTTGAGAGACTAGTCAAGGATCATATCACCTCTACCTTACACCCTAGACCCACTTCCATTAGCTTACAACCCCAATATATCCACATACCTATGTAAAAATACTGTTCATTGACTATAGCTCAGCATTCAACACCATAGTACCCTCCAAGCTCATCATTAAGCTTGAGGCCCTGGGTCTGAACCCCGCCCTGTGCATCTGGGTCCTGGACTTCCTGACAGGCCACTCCCAGGTGGGGAAGGTAGGAAACGACACCTCCACTTCACTGATCCTCAACACAGGGGCCCCACAAGGATGCGTGCTCAGCCCCCTCCTGTACTCCCTGTTCACCCATGACTGCGTGGCCACGCATGCCTCCAACTCAATCACCAAGTTTGCAGATGACACAATAGTAGTAGGCCTGAACACCAACCATGATGATACAGCCTACAGGGAGGAGGTGAGGGCCCTGGGAGTGTGGTGCCAGGAAAATAACTAACTGCCCTCCAGGACACCTACAGCACCCAATGTCACAGGAAGGCCAAAAAGATCATCAAGGACAACAACCACCCGAGCCACTGTCTGTTCACTCCGCTGTCATTCAGAAGGCGAGGTCAGTACATGTGCATCAAGGCCATCAGACTGGTAAATAGTAATCACTAGCAAATTAGAGGCTGCTGCCCTACGGACATAGACTTGAAATCACTGGCCACTTTAATAATGGAACACTAGTCACTATAATAATATTTACATATTTTGCATCACTCATCTCGTATGTATATTCTGCATTCTATCCTTTTTCACAGTATCTTAGTCTATGCCGCTCTGACATTGTTCGTCCAAATATTTATATATTCTTAATTTCATTCCTTTACTTTAGATTTGTGTGTATTGTTGTGAAATTGTTAGATATTACTTGTTAGATATTACTGCACTGTCGGAGCTAGAAACACAAGCATTTCGCTACACGCGCTATAACATCTGCTAAACACGTGTATGTGACAAATACATTTTGATTTGATTTGGGACTTGAAAAGGCATGCATGCTTAAAAGCCTATATTTAAAAGGCTGCTCAGGGTTTCATGTTTTTAAAAGGCCATTCTAGGTAGGTATACATGTTTTCAAAAGAGGATTATATATGTATATTTTTTATGTAAAATGTTCATAAAAGCTGGCAGCTGCTGTACTTCTCCATACGTGAACGGGACACTGGATAAAAAAATCTGGGCGTGTCAACTCGTTCCTTCTGAATCATGGGCTTCGGTGATTGGCCACCAGCCTGAGGGTAAACCTGTGCCCCAGAACAGCCATCCTCTCCTCTACTATTCTCAGTCCTGAAAGTTCATGTATGTAGTGTGTGTTTGTGTACGTGGGGAGTCTGTTTGCCATCTCGATGGCAAGGTTTTGATAGTCTGAAATTTCATGTCATAAGACCTCCCCACTGCGTGGCCACGCAGTCATGGGTGAACAGGGAGTACAGGAGGGGGCTGAGCACGCATCCTTGTGGGGCCCCTGTGTTGAGGATCAGTGACGTGGAGGTGTCTCTAACTCAGATCTCTAATACACTCCAATAGCTGTTCCGGCAGTGGCTCCTTCTTTTCTTCTGCAGAGAAACCTCACGTGGTTCAGGAACTTCCTTCGCTCCTTCTCCAGGCACGGTGTGTGAGCATTCCATGACATGTTTTCTTGGAATGTGACCCCAAGGAACTTGGCCGTTGAGGTCGTCTGGAGTGCCTGTCCATACAGTTTAAGGTCCACTTACTTGGTTCTTTTGGGGTGCCTGGAGAAGAGAACGCACAGCATCCTCATGGGGTTGAGCTTGACCCGTCACAGATTGGCCCAGTTCTCAATCTCTGTTATGCTCTTCTGCAGCTTTTTTCCAGCATGGGCAAAGTTCTTGGAGGAGGCTCAATAACAGAGATCATCTGCGAACTGGGCCACTTGTCCCTCTCTTGGGTAATAAATATCACAGATGTACGTTAAAAACAGTAGAGGGCTGAGGGCGGAGCCTTGGAGTACTCCTGCCTCTGGAGTGAACCTGGATGATATGGCTTCTGTCACTCACACTGTCTTCCTCTGATTTATAAAGCTGTTTAAAAGAGTGACCATCTGAGTGGTTTGTATCAGATAGCCTATAGATAAACCTCTGGAGCCGGCTGGCATGGACCCTCTCCAGCAACTTCCCCAGGTTGTTCAGTAGGCTGATGGATTACAGCTACTTGAATTTATTTTACGTTAATTCATTTTATGGTAATCCATTTTACAGTACTAAAAATGTTACTGGAATCTAATTTACTGGAATGACCCATGCAGCGGCATATTACCCAGCGTTCTTTGCAAGTTTCCATTCAACATTTCCATTTTGGTCATTTAGTGGGCGCTCTTGTCCTTAACAACATACAGTCAGTCCATTCAACCGAGGTTGATAAAAAAAACATATAACAGTCATAGCAAATAAAAGGTTTTTGTAGCCATTACAGAGAATGTTGTAGTTAAGGATACGTTTGTCTTAAAAAATAATTGTAATTATAACAAGATATCTCATGATATATTTCTGACTCTCTGGATAGTGCCAATACAATACTGAGATATTCATATTAACTTGATGCCAGGGCAATGAAACACAGTAAAAGTGACTATTAAACTGTAACAATATTTTGACAGGATTTTACTGTAATTACAAGGGATTAGAGCAAGCAGGTTGGCGGTAAGAATTTACATATTACAGCATATTAATGAATACTAGGTGTTTTATATCACATGCACTTCTAGAGGCCTGAACAAAGTTCTTCCAAACTGGATGTGATTACAGGACAGAACAGATAATATGGACATGGGTAAATATTCAACCATTAAAAGGTTTAAGACCCACTACCACTCTGATCTGTTCCCTTCAGAGAGTATTCATACCCCTGGACTTATTCCACATGTTGATGTGTTACATTTACATAAGTATTCACTCCCCTTTGCTATGACACTCCTAATTGAGCTCAGGTGCATCCAATTTCCTTTGATCATCCTTGAGCTCATCCATCTGCCAGAAGGTCAACAGTCTCTACAGCACTTCACCAATCTGGGCTTAATGGGTGAGTGGCCAGAAACCACTCCTGAGAAATAGACACATGCCAGCATGGCTGGAGTTGTCCAAAAGGCACGTGAAAGTAATCTCTTCTCCTTCAGTGTTCTTCTTTGGACTATATATGGCAGTTGGAAACCAAATTTAAGGGGCATTACCACCACCACCACCACCAACAACAGGACTGGAGTGGGGACCTCAGTTAATCTTTCAATCACCCACGTGGGTATTTACTCCTAAAAACCAATGAGGAGACGGGAGACCAAGTTCTATTTTAGCGCCTGGCTATGCAGATGCGTCCGAGCAGTTTGGATGAAATGATTGAATAACATTTATGTGTACTTTTATTTTGCAATGCTCGTGCACGTAACACGAGCGGTGTGGTCAGCATGTGAGACCATAAGGCAATAGATTCTCTGGTCTGATGTGACAGAAATTGAACCGTTTGGCCTGATTGCAAAGCGTTATGTCTGGAGAAAACCAGGCACAGCTCATCACCCATTTACAAAATCCCTACTGTGATGCACGGTGGTGGCGGCATCATGCTACAGGGATGCTTTTCAGGGATTTGGAGACTGGTAAGGATAGAGGAAACAATGAATGGAGCCAAATACAGGCAAATCCTTGATGAGAACCTTCTTCATAGTGCAAACGAACTTAGGCTGGGGTGAGGATTCAACAGGACAATGTTGCCAAGCATACAGCCAAAGCAATGCTGGAATGGCTTCAGAACAAGATTGTGAAAGTCCTCGAGTGGCCCAGCCAAAGCCCAGACTTGAATCCCAAAGAAAATCTGTGGAAAGACTTGAAGATTGCTGTTGATCGCCACTCCCCATCTAATTTATATTTAACAGAGCTTGAGACAATTTGCAAGGAAGAATAAGAGAAAATCCCAAAATCCAGATGTGCATAGCTGATACAGACATACCCAAAATAATTCAAAGCCGTAATCGCCACCACAGGTGCTTCTACAAAGTATTGACCCAGGGGTGCAAATACTTATGTAAATTAGATATTTCTGTATGTAATTTTCAATTAATTAGCTAACATTTCTGAAAACATGTTTTCACTTTCTCATTATGGGGTATTTTGTTTAGATGGGTGAGAAAACAAATCTATTTAATAGATTTTGAGTTCAGGCTGTAACAACAAAATGTGGACTGAGTCAAGGGGTATGAATATTTTCTGAAGGCACTGTACATTAAACTGTTAGAAAACTACAACCATTCATCACCTAAATTGGTACAGGACTCTCACTAACAGGTGAAACAAATATAGCCAATTACAAAGCACGCCTTAAAATATGTTAATGAGCCTGCGATTCTTTCTCTTGCCACAATATTTCTCCACAAGGCATCGTCATTTACATTATGCTGCAGTAAATACAAAGCAAACCAGCAATACAGTGCTTTATTGTTGAACTACAGTGAAAATAAAATCAGCAATTGTTAATAGTGAATATTTAATTATATTAGTTAGATATTATACTACACCAACTGATGTTTTGTGTTTTATATCACTTGGACTTCGGGCCTTAACAAAGGCTTCTAAACTGACATTGAATACAGAGAAAACGAGATCCGAAAAGGACATGGCTAGCCACACACCCATTAAAAGTTTGAGACTTGCTGTCACTCTGATTTGTCCCTTGTTGAAATACATTTTTTAGAGAACCACTACCACATACAGTGCCTTGCGAAAGTATTCGGCCCCCTTGAACTTTGCGACCTTTTGCCACATTTCAGGCTTCAAACATAAAGATATAAAACTGTATTTTTTTGTGAAGAATCAACAACAAGTGGGACACAATCATGAAGTGGAACGACATTTATTGGATATTTCAAACTTTTTTAACAAATCAAAAACTGAAAAATTGGGCGTGCAAAATTATTGAGCCCCTTTACTTTCAGTGCAGCAAACTCTCTCCAGAAGTTCAGTGAGGATCTCTGAATGATCCAATGTTGACCTAAATGACTAATGATGATAAATACAATCCACCTGTGTGTAATCAAGTCTCCGTATAAATGCACCTGCACTGTGATAGTCTCAGAGGTCCGTTAAAAGCGCAGAGAGCATCATGAAGAACAAGGAACACACCAGGCAGGTCCGAGATACTGTTGTGAAGAAGTTTAAGCCAGATTTGGATACAAAAAGATTTCCAAAGCTTTAAACATCCCAAGGAGCACTGTGCGAGCGATAATATTGAAATGGAAGGAGTATCAGACCACTGCAAATCTACCAAGACCTGGCCGTCCCTCTAAACTTTCAGCTCATACAAGGTGAAGACTGATCAGAGATGCAGCCAAGAGGCCCATGATCACTCTGGATGAACTGCAGAGATCTACAGCTGAGGTGGGAGACTCTGTCCATAGGACAACAATCAGTCAGTCGTATATTGCACAAATCTGGCCTTTATGGAAGAGTGGCAAGAAGAAAGCCATTTCTTAAAGATATCCATAAAAAGTGTCGTTTAAAGTTTGCCACAAGCCACCTGGGAGACACACCAAACATGTGGAAGAAGGTGCTCTGGTCAGATGAAACCAAAATTGAACTTTTTGGCAACAATGCAAAACGTTATGTTTGGCGTAAAAGCAACACAGCTGAACACACTGAACACACCATCCCCACTGTCAAACATGGTGGTGGCAGCATCATGGTTTGGGCCTGCTTTTCTTCAGCAGGGACAGGGAAGATGGTTAAAATTGATGGGAAGATGGATGGAGCCAAATACAGGACCATTCTGGAAGAAAACCTGATCTGCAAAAGACCTGAGACTGGGACGGAGATTTGTCTTCCAACAAGACAATGATCCAAAACATAAAGCAAAATCTAAAATGGAATGGTTAAAAAACAAAAATAGGGCAAGTCAAAGTCCAGACCTGAATCCAATCGAGAATCTGTGGAAAGAACTGAAAACTGCTGTTCACAAATGCTCTGATTCCAACCTCACTGAGCTCGAGCTGTTTTGCAAGGAGGAATGGGAAAAAATGTCAGTCTCTCGATGTGCAAAACTGATAGAGACATACCCCCAGCGACTTACAGCTGTAATCGCAGCAAAAGGTGGCGCTACAAAGTATTAACTTAAGGGGGCTGAATAATTTTGCACGCCCAATCTTTCAGTTTTTGATTTGTTAAAAAAGTTTGAAATGTCCAATAAATGTCGTTCCACTTCATGATTGTGTCCCACTTGTTGTTGATTCTTCACAAAAAAATACAGTTTTATATCTTTATGTTTGAAGCCTGAAATGTGGCAAAAGGTCACAAAGTTCAAGGGGGCCGAATACTTTCGCAAGGCACTGTATCAATTACATTGGTACTGTTTGCTCACTAAGGGGTGCAACAAATATAGTTGGCAAAAAGTCACACCTCTAAATATGTTAATGAGTGAAAAACAACAACGCCAATTACCCATCAACGTTCAAAGGGTTTTTGGCACTCCAAAACTATTCTAAATTAAAATCAGCAATTGGCCAGTACGTTTCTACAGAGTTTCAGGACAAGATTTGTAGACGTCATAAACTACAATATATTACAGTAGTCTTTGTGGGTACAGCATTCTTACTCACGGGTGAAACAAATATAGCCTTTTACAAGCCACACCGTAAAATATGTTAATGACCCAGAGACTTTCCTCGCCCACAAAATTTTCCCACAATGCACCATAATTATTACTGTAAAACCCATTTCCGCTATTTTACTGTACATTCTACAGTGTTTTAATGTTGAAATTACAGAAAGGTCTTACAGGGTGCTGTAAAACAAATGTACAGCATTTTATTGTGCATTCTATGGTAATCTACTGTATTCAGTTTATACAGTATCACACTGTTGATTAATATAGTAAATTACTGATAAAATTACAAAAACAACTAACAGTGCTTGCTTACGGTAGTTACTCTCAGGCAATAAAGACAGTCCCAAACTAATTGATAGGCTGCGTGTTCCAGCCTGGGGATATCCCGATGAGTGTGTTCCAGGGCATCGAGCCAACACGAAGAGAGGGCCCCTGGTTCTAATCATCCAGCCAATTGAGCTACAAAGCCAGAGTGGGATCATTCTGGCCACGATCCAGAACTCAGACTTGGAAATCGGACTCTCCTTAGTGTATCAGAGACAATAATCAATACTTCCCAAAGTTGATCTCCATGGCAACCCGGATCATTAAGCTGAAGTCTTGGTGGATGGTTCAAAAGCGTTTTACAATCAGAGCATTCGTATTCACCCATCTGTCTCGCAGAACATTCTCCTTCTCTAAATTGCATTTTGGAGCACTCGGCAATGTAAGGTATGTCACTTTCATATTGTAATGATTTGATGTGTTTAGTTTCCTGATCCAGCAGCATATAAACTCAGAAATAAAAAAGAAACGTCCCTTTTTCAGGACCCTCTTTTCCAAAGATAATTTGTAAAAATCCAAATAACTTCACAGATCTTCATTGTAGAGGGTTTAAACACTGTTTCCCACGCTTGTTCAATGAACCATCAACAAGGAATGAACATGCACCTGTGGCATGGTCGTTAAGACACTAACAGCTTACAGACGGTAGGCAATTAAGGTCACAGTTATGAAAACTTAGGACACTAAAGAGGCCTTGCTACTGACTCTGAAAAACACAAAAAGAAAGATGCCCAGGGCCCCTGCTCATCTGCGTGAACATGCCTTAGGCAAGCTGCAAGGAGGCATGAGGACTGCAGATGTGGCCAGAGAAATAAATTGCAATGTCCTTACTGTGAGACGCCTAAGACAGCGTTACTGTGAGGCACCTAAGACAGCGTTACAGGGAGACAGGACGGACAGCTGATCGTCCTCGCAGTGGCAGACCACGTGTAACAAACCTGCACAGGTTTGGCAATCTCAACGCTGTGCGTTACAGGGAAGACATCCTCCTCCCTCATGTGGTACCCTTCCTGCAGGCTCATCCTGACATGACCCTCCAGCATGACAATGCCAACAGCCATACTGCTCATTCTGTGCATGATTTCCTGCAAGACAGGAATGTCTGTATTCTGCCATGGCCAGTGAAGAGCCCGGATCTCAATCCCATTGAACACGTCTGGGACCTGTTGGATCGGAGGGTGAGGGCTAGGGCCATTCCTCCCAGAAATGTCCAGGAACTTGAAGGTGCCTTGGTGGAAGAGTGGGGTAACATCTCACAGCAAAAACTGGCAAATCTGTTACAGTCCATGAGGAGGAGATGCACTGCAGTTGTAACGGTTTTCTGTATGTGAAGGAGAGTCGGACCAAAATGCGGCGTGTCTATTGCAATCCATGTTTAATGAAGTAACACACTAAACACAAACACTATCAAAACAATAAACTTAACGAAAACCGAAACAGCCTATACTTGTGTAACCTAACACAGAACAATGACATCAGGACACTAAGGACAGTCACCCACGACAAACTCAAAGAATATGGCTGCCTAAATATGGTTCCCAATCAGAGACAACGATAAACACCTGCCTCTGATTGAGAACCACTTCAGACAGCCATAGACTTAGCTAGAACACCCCACTAGCTACAATCCCCCATCCATACACACCACATACACAAACCCATGCCACACCCTGGCCTGACCAAATAAATAAAGATAAACACAAAATACTTTGACCAGGGTGTGACAGCAGTACTTAATGCAGCTGGTGGCCACACCAGATACTGACTGTTACTTTTGATTTTGACCCCCCCTTTGTTCAGGGACACATTATTAAATTTTTGTTCGTCACATGTCTGTAGAACTTGTTCAGTTTGTAATGTTCATACAAATATTTACAAGTTTGCTGAAAATAAACGCAGTTGACAGTGAGGAGATGTTTCTTTTTTTGCTGAGTTTACAATTACTTCCCTTTGAAGACTATATTGAATGCATTTTCAACTTTTTTGCTATTTGAGGAATATCACGGAAAGTATATTGCAGCTATCATTTGAACACAAGCCGTAAACATGCAATTGACTGTATGCATCTCATCTGTAACCTCAAATCAACAACCATGACACATGCATTGAGCAGCTCTTACCGGTACAATATGTCATAATTCAAATAGCAGGGGCTTATTATGTCACAACCCTTCTTCATTTGCACAATTTGTCTGGTAGGAAAAAGGATAAGCGCTGTGAAAAATTGCCTTTGTGCCATGGCTTTTTATGCTGCACAAACCAGAGAAATTGGGTCGGAGAGAAAATATGAATGAAGCAGAGAGATGACATGAGAGAGAGCAGATTTGGTTGCCAAGGAGCTCCAGTGACAGAGAGAAAAACAACCAGTATGAGGAGAGAGGTAGATGGGGGTTATCATTTTAACCCAGGGAGAATTAAGCACATCATCTCTGTGTGTGTGTGTGTGTGTGTGTGTGTGAGAGAGAGACATGTCTGCTCCTGTTGTGTACTTTGAGAAGGTGGATGTGTTGTTTATTAAAGCCCTGGTGAAATAGATAAGGACATGATGCAGTCTATACACCATGGAACCACTCTCATGTTTGAATAGCTCGTCTACAAGGACATGATGCAGTCTATACACCATGGAACCACTCTCATGTTTGAATAGCTCGTCTACTACTGATGCTGTGCTCTTGTGCACGTCATTGTGACTGTATTGTAAGTGTAATCTATTTTTGTACAGCTACTGAAAATAAGACTTCATGATAGATGTTGCGTGACCTAACCCTACCATGTCCACGACCATTTACATTTAACAGGCACTCTTATACAGGGGAGGTACATCGATATATTAGTCACCTAGTCGGCTCGGGATTTGAACCAGCAGCCTCTTGTTTATTGGCCTAACAGCCTTAACCACTAGGCTACCTGCCATCCACTCAACCCTAACCCTAGATTCATGGCCACACCCTAGATCAACCCTAAAACACAATTTATGCTTGATTCGGTAATGGCCGTAGGCCTCCCAAATTTTATAACATTGCGGAGGGCTCCTTATAGCTCCGCATTGACATAATTAGTTGATGGTAGGTGGGGGCGGGAGGTCCTAAATAAACACAAACTCAATTCTTTGCCAACTTCCTTCACAACAGGTCTGCTCTGCGAAGCGCGAGTATGAATGCCCTGACGTCATGGCAGCAAGAGCCTCTTGATGGACGCTGCAGTGTACCCAAGTGGCGTCTGGAGCAACTGCTTGCACGCGCTTTATCACTCCACCATGTCTCAATGTCATGGCTTTTGCTCCATCAGTACAGATACCAACACATCCTGACCACCAAAGTCCATTTGATGTCACAAAGCTGTCCTTTACTTTAAAAAATATCCTCTCCTGTTGTCCTGGTTTCCAGTGGTTTGTAGAAGAGGATGTCTTCCTTAAATGACCGCCCATAAACGTAATGTACATATACCAGGAGCTGTGCCAGGCACACCACGTCTGTGGACTCATCCAGCTGTAACGCATAGAATTCACTGGCTTGTATGCAAAGCAGTAATTGTTTCAAAACATCTCCTGCCATGTCACTGATGCGTCGTGAAATAGTGATGTTTGATGGAGACATTGTCTGAATAGTTTTTGGGGGCTTTTCCCCCAGCATTGTCCCAGCCATATCTAGGGCAGCAGGAAGAATTAAGTCCTCCACAATAGTATGGGGCTTGCCTGTCCTAGCCACTCGGTAGCACACCACATAATACACTTCTAGACCCTTCTTATTATTGGTATCTGTTGCTTTTATACATGTCTTACTACTCGAAAAGGGTCTTAATTCTCACTCAAAAAACTCCCGTGGATTATTTTTCAAATTGCCATGTTTTGTTTCTAAACATCTGCGCAAGAGTTTTCATTGAGTTGTGAGATAGTCCTTTTATAACACACTGTGGCTGAGGAAAGGCACTACTCCCGAAATAGGTGAACCCCAAATCAAAGTAGTTTTCATCATATTTGCGTCTCTTCGATGGTCCAACGTCCCTGTCTGTTGTTCTGTACTTTCCTGGGTAAGGGGTCAGTAGCTCTCCGGCTGCATCAGACTCACAACTGTCAGTGTCCATGCTAGCTGGGCTAACAACAAATGTAGAATTACTGATGCTAGCAGTGGATGTGCTTGTGGAAGCAGAACAACTTGTGTCGTCGACAGGTGCAGGTATAGTGCTGCTGTAGTAGCAGTACTACCAGTAGAGCTGGTATGTGTCTCTATGGACGTGGGCCTTACTTTTTTTTTTACCATTTATCCATTTTCGAGCAAACGGAACGAGCAGCAGTTACGTTTGGCTCCATACGGACCGTTAGTGGAGTTCCCGCGAGAGAGTAACGGTTCATGTGATTGGAGTTTAATTATTTGACTAGGCTACCTGTATTTGACATTGTATTGTGAACACTAGATGGTTTAATTGTATTTGTGGCAGTGAAACGAGGCTACTCAGGCGAGAGAAAAACATCACCCAAATGTATAGCCCTGTTGGAAAATCTGATTGGACCGTTTGAAAATGTGAATCGCATCTTTATTTGGCGTACTCCCGATTGCATTGCGCATACCCCATCAACAACATAGCTCAAGCAGTAGGAAGCTCTGACATCCATGTATATGCAGATGATACAGTCTTATACTCAGCTGGCCCCTCCCAGGATTTTGTGTTAACCGCTGTACAACAAGCTTTCTCTGCCCTTAACCTTGTTCTGAACACCTCCAAAACAAAGGTAATGTGGTTTGGTAAGAAGAATGGCCCTCTCCCCACCGGTGTGATTACTACCTCTGAGGGTTTAGAGCTTGAGGTAGTCACCTCATACAAGTACTTGGGAGTATGGCTAGACGGTACACTGTCCTACTCTCAGCACATTTCAAAGCTGCAGGCTAAAGCTAAATCTAGACTTGGTTTCCTCTATCGTAATTGTTCCTCTTTCACCCCAGCTGCCAAACTGACCCTGATGACCATCCTACCCATGCTAGATTACGGAGACGTAATTTCTAGATCGGCAGGTAAGGGGGCTCTCGAGTGGCTAGACGTACTTTACCATTCAGCCGTCAGATCTGCCACCAATGCTCCATATAGGACACATCACTGCACTCTATACTACTCTGTAAACTGGTCATCTCTGTATACCCATATATCTCTAAAAACCTTTTAGGCCTCACTCCCCCCTATCTGAGATACCTACTGCAGCCCTCATCCTCCACATACAACACCCGTTCTGCCAGTCACATTCTGTTAAAGTACCCCAAAGCACACACATCCCTGGGTCGCTCCTATTTTCAGTTCGCTGCAGCTAGCGACTGGAACGAGCTGCAACAAACACTCAAACTGGACACTTTTATCTCAATCTCTTCATTCAAAGACTCAATCATGGACACTCTTACTGACAGTTGTGGCTGCTTTGTGTGATGTATTGTTGTTTCTACCTTCTTGCACTTTGTGCTGTTGTCTATGCCAAATACTGTTTGTACCATGTTTTGCGCTGCTACCATATTGTGCTGCTGCCATGTTGTATTGCTACCATGCTGTGTTGTCATGTTGTGTTGCTACCATGTTGTGCTGCTGCCATGTTGCTACCATGTTGTGTTGTCATGTTGTGTTGCTACCATGCTGTGTTGACATGTTATACTGCTATCATGTTGTGTTGTCAGGTGTGTTTTGTCCTATATTTTTATTTTTAATCCCAGCCCACATCCCTGCAGGATGCCTTTTACCTTTTGGTAGGCCGTCATTGTAAATAGCAATTTGTTTTTAACTGACTTGCCTAGTTAAATGAAAAAATAAAAAGCTTCATGTCCACACCCAGATCAACCCTTACCCTAGCAATATCCATATCCCTAACCCTAGCTTCATGTCCACACCCCAGATCAACCCTTACCCTAGCAATATCCATATCCCTAACCCTAGCTTCATGTCCACACCCCATATCAACCCTTACCCTAGCAATATCCATATCCCTAACCCTAGTTTCATGTCCACACCCAGATCAACCCTTACCCTAGCAATATCCCTAACCCTAACCCTAGCTTCATGTCCACACCCCAGATCAACCCTTACCCTAGCAATATCCCTAACCCTAACCCTAGCTTCATGTCCACACCCCAGATCAACCCTTACCCTAGCAATATCCATAACCCTAACCCTAGCTTCATGTCCACACCCCAGATCAACCCTTACCCTAGCCATATCCTCAACTCCACCAAACAACAGCAACAAAAGGCTAACTATTTTCAGTTACTTTCAGGCGTGAACACAGATATGACTTGGCTCCAGTGGGTTCCAGTGGGTTCCAGTGGGTTCCAGTTAGCGTGTGATAACGGTTTCAGTCAGAAGGATTTAGATGACACAGGAATGACTCACGTCAAGATCGAGGACTGTTGGCTGACCACATAAAGGCAAGCGGAATTGGAATCAGAACTGAAAGCTATCGCTACTTTAGAGGCGTGAGAATGAAATAGAATACACACACACACAGTCACACACACTTTTAAGCCAAAATGTTTCATGAGTAATCCTCTCCGTTTTAATTGAATACAAAGTTGATGCTCTCACAGGTTCAACACAGAGAGAGAGAGAGAGAGAGAGAGAGAGAGAGAGAGAGAGAGAGAGCGAGAATATATATATATATATATATATATATATATATGGGGGATTGGTGTACAGTAGTTTGTGTCTTTGAATGTCCCTGCTATCTCCTAGCAGAATCCTAGTTTGATTACCCTGTTGTGGGAGAACTTTCCTGCAATGCAGTGGTGTATTTGAGATTTGAAAAGGCTTCTGAAATTTCCACTTTGACATTTCAGACTTGATTTTCCCTTACGAAAAGTGTCCATTAATTATAATCCTCATAATAATTCACATTTCCTGTTACTGTTACTGCTGTAGCAAACTAGGCTCAAATTAAGATCCTACGTCTGTATCTAATGTGTCTGCTATGGCTTGATAAATATATGAATCACTCTAATCTGTTTTCATTTGTTTCCTGTTTCCCTTCTAGTCATTCTCTTTCTCCTTCCAGTTATTCTCTCTCCCCATCCTCCATTTGCCACTGTTGTTGGGTGACAGAACGTGATGGAATCCGGGCTGCTTCTGGCTTTGCCTGTCAGCTGGTGTAGCTAGGTTGTGTTCAGCACTTGTGTTCAGCCCAGTAAGAAACATTTGCTTAGTTTTCTTCTGCAAAACACTTTGCTAAGGTGTGCCCTAATGAACATGACTACGGCCATCTGTGTGTTCGGGTCTCCCCTACCGTTCTGCAGGTGGGTTAGGCCATATGATCAATAGTGTTTGGGGAAGGGTATTGGTGACACAGTCTGGTTTCCAATCGATTGTCTGAGAGCTTAGACACTGCACTGTAATGGTACACTGTAAATTATACAGTATTTTGGGGGAATTCTCAACAGTAAAATACTCTGAAACGTTTTACTTCAGCATATTGTAAATGATGGTGCATTGTCTTGAAGGTGCAGGGGATATACAACAGCAGGTGTTCATTCAAAATGCTATGGCAAAATGGAGTGGGAAAAGGCTGTGCGTTTGGACAAGTAATAGACACTGCAAGAAATAAAACCTAATAAAAACAGACCAATGCACCATAGCCAATCAGAGCTTCAGTAAGCCTTTATGCAAATAAGTCATTTGCCACAAGGACCTGCCGTCATTCACTTTGAACTGGACTGTGTGTTTACAGGCAGTTGCAACAGCGTGACTTTAGATCATTAGAATGTATTTGCCAAAAGCCACCTGATTTCTGAAAATATGTACATCCTTTTACAGTCCTCTTGATCAAGCAACCATGAAAAGTTAGGCTCTCTCCCTTAGTTATGTACATCGTCATCATTAACAACCTTAACAACTAATGCTAGCCAGAGCAAGATTAACTTAAATCTAACGAGGAACCATTAGATGAACTCTCTCTAACTTTTTAAGCTAGTTGGCTATAAAAATGGGGGATAGTAGCCTGCTTGTTCTTCTGCAGTTTGCCTGCCAATGCATGCTTTTCCCAACCCACCTTTTGACAGCCGATTGGGTGCCTGCTCGCCCATTTGATCAATGCCAAATACATTTGATTAACCAATAGTTAAGGGTGCGTTCATGAATTGCCTCCAGTGTGTCAGTGCGCTCTGAGTCGTTCGTACATTCAGAGAATTGTCAGATTGTCTGTTTATGAATTCAGAGTGCTTCGCTCTAAGCATTCAGAACACACACTGCACAATTGACACTGGACGCTCTGGCTGAGGAGTAGGTAGGGTTGGGCCGGGCGTTTCTCACAGTGGCAATCAAGCAAACAAACTAACTGGCTTAAATTGGCTAGCTTGCTAGCTAGCTACTTCCAGACACAAATGACAGAACACCTCTCTCTGACCATTTTACTCATCCTAGCAGAGCTGGTTATGCAATTTACATGTTATCTAGAGCGTTCATGACTGATACTTTTTTTACTTAAGTTTACTGACACCGGACATATTCAGCGGGTGTTGCGTGTTCGTAATTCATCAGTTATTCTGTACTCTGGCATACTCCGAGGGCAGTGCTCTGAAATCGGAGTAGATAGCCAGAGTGAATTTACGAACGCAAGAGATATGCTAACTTCATAAATCGTTCAAGTTCAGCATAGCTAGCAAAGCGATTCACATTTTTTGCTAGTTAACCCCCCAAAAAAATTCACCTTTATTTAACCAGGTAGGCCAGTTGAGAACAAGTTCTCATTTACAACTGCGACCTGGCCAAGATAAAGCATAGCAGTTCGACACATACAACAACACAGAGTTACACATGGAATAAAACAAACATACAGTCAATAACACAATAGAAAAAAAGTCTATATACAGTGTGTGCAAATGAGGTAAGATAAGGGAGGTAGGCAATAAATAGGCCATAGTGGCAAAACAAAATACAATTTAGCAATAAACACTGGAGTGATAGAGACTGGAGTGATAGAGACTGGAGTGATAGAGACTGGAGTGATAGAGACTGGAGTGATAGAGACTGGAGTGATAGAGACTGGAGTGATAGATGTGCAGAAGATGAATGTGCAAGTAGAGATACTGGGGTGCAAATGAGAATAAAAATAATAATAATAACAGTATGGGATGAGGTAGTTGGATGGGCTTTTTACACCTGCTATTTACAAATGACATCTGCATCTAACTGTACCTACCTAAAAAACATAACTGGGGTAAAAGTCAGTCACTCACCCACTCCTCCAATCACATGGCATGCCTCCCAGAGGCTAGCTAGCTAACATTTGTCTCTGTGTTTTTAGCTTGCTAAATAAAGAACTACAGAAATAAATAGGTTAGCCTATTAGCCACGTTATGACTGACTTATCATTGCCCTTGCTAGTTTGATTGTAGTGAAATTCCTAACCATTGAAACTGAAACAGTGCTTCCAGAATGGGTGGAGGCAGAAACTATGTACTAATGTTAGGCCTGCTGTGATTTACAACCTGATATTCATATTTTTTGTACAACCAATAAATGTATTGATGAATTATATAAATCATGCATTGAACTGCATACATCTATTCTGCCAACAATGCCTTAGTGTCACACCCAGATCGGTTTCAACTGTCTTTGCGCTTGTCTCCATCCCTCTCCATGTGTCACCTATCTTCCCCATTATCCCCTGTGTATGTATACCTGTGTTCTCTGTTTGTCTGTTGCCAGTTCGTCTTGTCAGGTCTTACTAGCATGCTTTCCCATCTTCCTGCTTTCTCAAGTTTCTGTTTCCAATTTTCCTCGGCTCTGACCATTCTGCCTGCCTTGACCCCGAGCCTGCCTGCCGTTCTGTACCTGCCTGATTCTGACCCGATTACGAACCTGCCTGCCCTGACCCCGAGCGTGCCTGCTGTTCTGTACCTTGCTGACACTGCCCTGGATTATGGACCTCTGCCTGCCCTCGACCTGTCTTTTGCCAGCCCCCTGTTTGGTTCAATAAACATCTGTGATTCTAGCTGTCTGCATCTGGGTCTTATTCTGAGTTCTGATGCTTAGTGTACGTCATGGAATTTTGAGTCAAATAGAACCTATTTTTAAAAACTCTTATTAAGTTGGTTTTGCAGCATGAACTGGAAATGTTATATTTTTGACTGATATTGTGATTGTCTGTTTGTTTCATATCTGCAAAGTACTTAGAACACTGTCAGTTCCACTTTAAGGTATTGTACTGTCTCATTACACATTACTTGCTTTGATACCGTATATATATATAGTAGGTCTACTGTAATATGAAATACAGAATTTCACATTTGATTTAGCTCGGCAGTTAAGAACAACATTTTATTTACAATGACGGCCTAGGAACAGTGTGGTAACTGCCTTGTTCAGGGGCAAAACAACAGATTTTTACCTTGTCAGCTCAGGGATTTGATCTAGCAACCTCTCGATTAATGGCCTAACGTTCTAACCACTAGGCTACCTGCCGCCCCTGCACTCTCACCACTAGGCTACCTGCCGTCCCTAAACTCTAACCACTAGGCTACCTGCCATCCCTACACTCTAACCACTAGGCTACCTGCCGTCCCTACACTCTAACCACTAGGCTAGCTGCCGTCCCTACACTCTCACCACTAGGCTGCCTGCCGTCCCTACACTCTCACCACTAGGCTGCCTGCCGTCCCTACACTCTAACCACTAGGCTACCTGCTGCCCCACCGAGCTGTCAGTAAACGACCTGTAAGCTACTGTAAAATGCACAGTAACCCCTTTACACTTTGGGTGAGACTGTAGAAAAGCATCTTGTAGTGAATGTACTCTGTGTTCCTTTCTCTGCAACTCTCCGTTCAACTCTCCGTTCTACACTTTGTGATACTAATCGGACTGAACTGAAGTATCGTTGGTCTGAAGTAATCATGGTGCCCAGAGAACAAACTCCCTGTGCACAGGTACTGTTGATGTTTGTTTGGAAAAAGTTTGTTTTGGAATTGGCTAGTGCATAAAGCAGATTGATCATGTTGTCAGAGACACCAGCTGTAGAAATCATGGCAAAACTGTGTTGATTTATCACTTTTTCTATATTTCCAAAAGGTACAGTTGATTTTTTTTTTTTTTTTACTGCTATTATCAATACGATAACCCCCGACATGTTAGTGATGAAGTATGTTTTACATTGAGTAGTGATGTTCCAAACAAACATAACCCACATTGACCTGAACTGTGCCCTTCTTTAAAGTACTGTTTCTGTAAACAACAACGCCGTCAAATATTTGTTTTGCCAAAGGAACAAGCTGGCTTTAAGTACAAACAGAACAGGCTGGCACTCAGGCTTGAATGTTGCTGACTCAATACTCACACACTTAAAGCAGGCCCCCGGGTGAAAGCCCACAGGGTCATAGATTAGAGAGGGTTCATATATGAAATAGTCAGGAACATCCTGAAAGAACTACAACTGGAAGACAGAGTGACAATCTAAGGTAGGCTACACACATATATTACATACACTACATGACCAAATGTATGTGGACACCTGCATGACCAAATGTATGTGGACACATAAAACATCTCGTTCCAAAATCATGGGCATTAATATGAAGTTTGCCCCCCCCCCCCCCCCCCCCCCCCCTTTGCTGCTCTAACAGCCTCCACTCTTATGGGAAGGCTTTCCACTAGATGTTGGAACATTTCTGCTTCCATTCAGTCACAAGAGCATTAGTGAAGTTGGTCACTGATGTTGAGCGATTAGGCTTGGCTTGCAGTTGGCGTTCCAATTCATCCCAAAGGTGTTCGATGGGGTTGAGGTCAGGGCTCTATGCAGGCTTTCCATGAAAAACAGCCCCAGACCATTATTCCTCATCCACCAAACTTTACAGTTGGCACTATGCATTGGGACAGGTAGCGTTCTCCTGGCATCCGCCAGGAAGCTCCCGATGAACAGTTCTTGTCCTGACGTTGCTTCCAGAGGCAGTTTGGAACTCGGTAGTGAGTGTTGCAACCGAGGACAGACGATTTTTACACAATACACACTTCAGCACTCGGCGGTCCTGTTCTGTGAGCTTGTGTGTCATACCACTTCGCGGCTGAGCCGTTGTTGCTCCTAGAGGTTTCCACTTCACAATAACAGCACTTACAGTTGACCGGGGCAGCTTTAGCAGGGCAGAAATTTGACTAACTGACTTGTTGGAAAGGTGGCATCCTATGACTGTGTCACGTTGAAAGACACTTCAGTAAGGCCATTCCATTTGATATACCTGTCAGCAACGGGTGTGGCTGAAATAGCAGAATCCACTCATTTGAAGGCGTGTCCACATACTTTGAATATATAGTGTACTTGTCGCGTACAGATGTAGAATCTTAATTTGATCTACATGTTGCAGGATAACTTTCCTGCAATGGTAGAGTATTTGAGTTTAAAAGGACTGCTGAAGTTTCTAATTTCCACTTTGAAATTTCAGACTTGATTTTCCTGAGGTAAAATGTATCAGCCCCTACAAATACTGTATGTCCATTAATTATAATCCACATAATATTCACATTTTGCTGCTATAGCAAATTGGCTCAAATGAAGATCCTACATCTGAATTACCTTAGGCAAGCTTCAACATGATATCTTCCTGCACAGATAGTACACAGGGTTACACTGACTAAACTGTTAGTGGTCTCTTGTCCATTCTATGTGTTCTGAATTCTGTGTTCTGTGTTCTATGTTACATGTTCTGAATTCTGTGTTCTATGTTAGATGTTCTGTGTTGTATGTTCCAGGAGGTAAGGTAGTCTTGGCTGCCATAGTAACTAACACCGGCTTGTTTATCCGGAAGCCTGGCTATCTCCCACCCTTGAGGGCATGGTGGTGTGCATGCGTGTGAGTGTGTGCGTGTGTGTGCATGTGTGTGTGCTTTCTTGCATGTGTGCGTGTGTTTGTGTGTGTGTGTGTGTGTGTGTGTGTGTGTGTGTGTGTGTGAGAGATGTGTGCGTTCACCTGGGCCCCCACCACAGTGGGAGTGCTGAGGGGTTTTTCATGTAACAGCTGCTGGATATGAAACACTAATGGATAACAACAAAGCCCATTTCACAGCCGTAAGGGGAACAGGGAAACAATATTGGCTTCTGATGGAAATCTGTTGGTGGCCTCACACCGTGGAAATGTGACCCCCAACTTTCAACGGTACAAATGTACATACTGTAGACCTACATCAACCTGGTGTCATGCAAGAGGAGCCATGTTGCGAATGAGTAGCGTTGAGTTTACACAACTTGTGCATATGATCGTTGAATTTACATAACTTGTGCATATGATCGTTGAATTTACATAACTTGTGCATATGATCGTTGAATTTACATAACTTGTGCATATGATCGTTGAATTTACATAACTTGTGTAAATTCTGCTAATTAGATACTGCAGAGTGAAGACCACCCACTCACAATTTGGCGATGTCTGATTGGTGTGGGATGGCCTCTTCCACCTGTTATGTAACACATTTAATGACAGAGAATAACATTGTTCTGCTGTGGTCTGTAATGGAAGGGACACTGTGTGTGTGTGTGTGTGCGTGTGTGTGTGTGTGTGTGTGTGTGTGTGTGTGTGTGTGTGTGTCATAATCCACACCTTTGCAATCATTGCAGATAACTGATTTGCATGGGACTAATCTCATATTTATTTTCTTATTGGTATTAATGGAATCTGATTAATTATTTACTCAGCTTTTCTATCTCCCAGGGTCAGACTGAAGGCCACTTCCCAAATACCCCACATGCACACACACACGCACACATACGCTCGCACGCATGCACACACACACACACACAGAGAGAGAGAGACACAAACCCTTGTCTCCTTGTGAATACATAACCTCTCTCAGGAAGGCCTCACACTGAGAGACTCCTGACCTTGCTGATGAGGAAACTCTAGGAGGAGATGACATCTTAAGACGAAGACAAGCTCAGGCCTTCTGAAGGGCAGCCATCAAGCTCCGCAAAAACAATGAAGTTTTAGTTTTTTGAGAAAAAGACGTTTGAGCTTTTTTTCTGGAATGGAAATGGAAATGTCAGTTGCAAGAAGGCAAAAGGCACTTTATATTTACAACGTTTACCAGCCAAAGCTACCACAGCACTCTGTATATTTGTAAAAGTGTAAATAAACAAAAGTGACGGGGCAGCTGTTCCGGAAAGTCAATGTGTGCGGCAGCTAGCGCCTGTTTTCAGTGGTTATAAACCCATTATAAACCCTTGGAGCTGACAATAATTTACGCTAATGCAAAGGGGCACTGCAGCCTTGAAGCATTGTCATTTCACGGTACAGAAAGCATTTAAGGGACACAGTTAGTGGTATCACATTACAGTCCCCTAATAAAACGGGAATGATAACGATCAATGAGCTTCTGTCGGAATGATAACAATCAATGAGCTTCTGTCGTTCACGCTGACGACTATTACCATAGTAACGGAGACAGAATAGCCCCTGTAGCGGTAATTATTACTGACAGCAGGAACACACACCTCAAATCCATGTATATGATTGTCTAGTCCTACACACACACACACACACACACACACACACACAGGGAACGTGTCTGCTTCTTAGCAACTAGCTAGCTTTGTGAAATCGGCTTTGCGTTCAATAATCAAATCAACTCAAACGTTATTTGTCACATGCTTTGTAAACAACAGCTGTAGTCTGACAGTGAAATGACTTTACTTACAGGCCCTTCCCAACATTGCAGAGAGAAAAATAACAAGACAAGAAATAAATACTTAATGAGTAATGATAACTTGGCTACATTACACGGGGTACCAGTAGAGAGTTGATGTGCAGGAGCACAAGGTAATTGAGGTAGACATGTACATATACGTAGGGAGGATTGAAGTGACATGGCAACAGGTTAGCAGCGGCATATGTGATGAGTCAAAAGAGTTAGTACAAAAAGGGTCAATGCAGATTGTCCGGGTAGCTATTTTATTAAATGTTCAGCAGTGTTATAGCTTGGGGGGAGAAGCTGTTCAGGGTCCTGTTGGTACCAGACTTGGTGCATTGGTACCCCTTGCTGTGCGGTAGCAGAGGGAACAGTCTGTGACTTGGGTGGCTGGAGTCTTTGACTATTTTTAAGGCCTTCCTCTGACACCACCTGCTAAATCAAATCAAATCAAATGTATTTATAAAGCCCTTCTTACATCAGCTGATATCTCAAAGTGCTGTACAGAAACCCAGCCTAAAACCACAAACAGCAAGCAATGCAGGTGTAGAAGCACGGTGGCTAGAAAAAACTCCCTAGAAAGGCTATGAGGGGTGGCCAGTCCTCTTCTGGCTGTAATGCTATGCTCTTCACATTGTGTGTGTGTGTGTGTGTGTGTGTGTGTGTGTGTGTGTGTGTGTGTGTGTGTGTGTGTGTGTGTGTGTGTGTGTGTGTGTGTGTGTGTGAGAGAGAGAGAGAAGTGTACAGAGCAGATTGAGAGGCTCAGTCAGTCAGCTGACTGAAACTGAGGTCTGCCGCGAGGGGATGTGATTTTTTTTTTACACAGGCTGTCTTCAAATAGAGACACTGTTGATGCCCTCTGTCTTTCACTTGACACTTTCTCACTCACTCCATCTCAATGTCTACCACATTCTCTTACTCTCTCACTTGTTTTCTCACCCATTACGTCTTCCCTTCTAACTCTTTCTTGTCTTTTCTGTCACTCCATCTCCATATCTCCATCTGTCCCTCTTGTTTGTGCCCGTGAACAGCATTCTCACATTCTGACGTGTCACCACATCTCCTGTGTCGTGACTGGACTTTAATATCAATATTATTTATCAAATGTAACTAAATATGTTTAATTGTTACCCGATTTAAATTAATTGTGTAACAATTAACTCATAAGGATTTGGGGGCACCACGAGAGCGGTTCTTTAAAGAGTTACCATCTCACGAATTAATCTCTAAAAGGTATTTACCTATCATATCTATAACCTCTCTAGGCTAGATGAGACGCTACCGTCCCATCAGACCAACATCCAGTGAAAGTGCAGGACGCCAAATTCAAACTACAGAATTGTAAATATTTAACATTCTTGAAAATACACATGCAATATGTCAAGATAAAGCTTAACTTATTTTTAATCCAGCCACGGTGTCAGATTTCAAAAAGGTTTTACGGCGAAAGCAAACCATGCGAATATCTGAGGACAGCACCCCATCAAACAAACACAGACAATCATATTTCATCCCACCAGGCGTGACACAAAACTCAGAAGTAACAATATAATTCATGCCTTACCTTTAAAGAGCTTCTTCTGTTGGCACTCCAATATGTCCCATAAACATCACAAATGGTCTTTTTGTTCGATTAATTCCATCGTTATATCTCCTAAATGTCCATTTGTTTGGCGCGTTTGATCCAGAAATACACCGGTTCCAACCCGGTTCCAACTCGCGCAACATGACTACAAAATATCGAATAAGTTACCTGTAATTTTTGTCAAAACATTTCAAACAACTTTCCTAATACCACTTTAGGTATTTTTTTAAATAATAATTGATAAAATTTAAGACGGGATAAACTGCGTTCAATAGCGGATAATGTCCGATTTCAAAAAGGCTTTACGACGAAAGCACACCAAACGATTAAGTTTGGTCAGTACCTAGTCACAGAAAAACACAGCCATTTTTCTAGCCAAAGAGAGGAGTCACAAAAAGCAGAAATAGAGATAAAATGAATCACTAACCTTAGATGATCTTCATCAGATGACACTCATAGGACATGTTACACAATACATGTATGTTTTGTTCGATAATGTGCATATTTATTTTTTAAAAACTCAGTTTACATTGGCGCCTTACGAGCAGTAATGTTTTGATTCCAAAACATCCTGTGATTTTGCAGAAATACTCATAATAAACATTGATAAAAGATACAAGTGTTATTCACAGAATTAAAGATACACTTCTCCTTAATGCAACCGCTGTGTCAAATTTCACAATTTTTTATGGAAAAAGCATCATCTGAGAACGGCGCTCAGAACCCAGAACAGCCAGAGGAATATCTGCCATTTTGGAATCAACAAAGTTAGAAATTACACCATAAATATTCACTTACCTTTGATCTTCATCAGAAGGCACACCCAGGAATCCCAGTTCGACAAAAAATGACTGATTTGTTCCATAAAGTTCCATCATTTATGTCCAAATAGCCACTTGTTGTTAGCGTGTTCAGCCCAGTAATCCATCTTCATGAGGCGCCGGCACTTCATCCAGACAAAAACTCGAAAAGTTCCGTTACAGTCAAACGATGTATGGAATCAATCTTTAGGATGTTTTTAACATAAAACATCAATAATGTTCCAACCGGAGAATTCCTTTGTCTTCAGAAAAGCACTGGAACGAGAGGTAACTCTGTCTGGAGCGCAAGTCATGAGACCAAGGAACTCTGCCAGACCACTGACTCAAAGAGGTCTCATGAGCCCCTCCTTTATAGTAGAATCCTCAATCAAGTTTCAAAAGACGGTTGACATCTAGTGGAAGCCGTAGGAAGTGCAACTTTATCCATATCTCAATGTGTATTCGGTAGGCCAAGCTTTGAAAAACTACAAACCTCAGATGTCCCACTTCCTGGTTGGATTTTTCTCAAGTTGTCGCCTGCCATATGAGTTCTGTTATACTCACAGACATCATTCAAACAGTTTTAGAAACTTCAGAGTGTTTCCTATACAATGCTAATAATGATATGTATATATTAGCATCTGGGACAGAGTAGGAGGCAGTTCACTCTGGGCATGCTATTCATCCAAAAGGGAAAATGCTGCCCAAAAAGGTTAATGCACCGGCAATGTATTTTTGTGTTGTTTTTCACATTGAATATGTAACTAAATAGCAGTTCCAATGTTGTTACTACATGTATTACTATGTAGATATATTTTCAGTGTTCAGGGTTTAATTTATGTCCCGTTATAGCTGTCCACCCTGTTATGGGGCGGCAGGGTAACCTAGTGGTTAGAGCGTTGGACTAGTAACCGGAAGGTTGCAAGTTCAAACCCCTGAGCTGTCGTTCTGCCCCTGAACAGGCAGTTAACCCACTGTTCCTAGGCCATAAAAAATATATATATATACCTTGGTCCACCCTGTTTCTTAAGGCTAGGTGGGGTGCTAGTGATCCACCTCGCCAACATCCGGTGGAATTGAAGAGCACAAAAATCAAAATACAAAAATCGTAATATTAAACATTCATGAAAATACAAGTGTCATACATCATTTAAAATATTAACTTCTTGTTAATCCAGCCTACAAAATAGCATACCATGCGATTATCTGAGGACAGCGCCCCGCATAAAAAATCCTTAAAAACATTTTCCAAACCAGCAGAGGCGTCACAAAAGTCAGAAATAACGATAAAATAAATCACATACCTTTGAAGATCTTCCTCTGTTTGAAATCCCAAGGGTCCCAGCTACACAACAAAAGGTAATTTTGTTCGACAAAGTCCTTCTTTAAATCCCCAAAAAGTACATTTAGTTGCCGCGTTTGATTCAGTAATCCACCCGTTCCAGTCGTTCAACATGCAGACAAAGCAATCCCAAAGTTACCAATAAACTTCGTCCAAACAAGTCAAACAACATTTCCAATCAATTCTCAGGTACCCTAAAATGTAAATAAACGATAAAATGTAAGACGGAGTGTAGTATGTTCATTACCGGAGACAAATAACGAATGAGAGCCACGTTGAAAAACTAGAAATTCTAGCTCATTTAAAAAAAACAAGCCTGAAACCCTTTCTAAAGACTGTTGACATCTAGTGGAAGCCATAGGAACTGCAATCTGGGAGGATTTCCTTTGAATGTCCCATAGACAAGCATTTTCAATGGGTGGTGACCTCAAAATTAAACATTCTGGATGGATTCTCCTCGGGTTTTCCCCTGCCATATCAGTTCTGTTATACTCACAGACATTATTTTAACAGTTTTAGAAACTTCAGAGTGTTTTCTATCCAATACTATGCAATACTATGCATACCAATTATATGCATATCCTAGCTTCTGGGCCTGAGTAACAGGTAGTTTACTTTGGGCACGTCAGTCATCCGAACTTCCGAATACTGCCCCCTAGCCTTAAGAAGTTATATCTTGGTTATACCCTGTTATCTTGGCATCTATTCAAAATAATTCAGTTACATTGTCAAATATCAAGAATTTGTGTAATGTATTTTAAAGAGTAAGACACGGCCAACACCACACAATTATAAACTTGGATAAAATATCATTAATACCTGTCTCAATTTAGAAAGATATGGTGCAAATTAGATGAAGTTCTGTATAAAACCACATATTGTATACAAAATCTGTTATTTCTTTATGATTTGACCAGAACAAATGGACAGAGTTAACAAGGAGACACCATAGCTTTACGAAAATGTAAATATTATTAAAATAATTAAAGACAGGTAAGTGCATGTCCATAACAAGGTGGACATATCATATGGCTAATTCACTGAAAATGTGTTTATGATGATCTAACTCTTAAGTGCTGGAGCTTGGCCAACATGTTTTTCTACAAGTCAAATGTTTATTTTTTATAGTAAAACATAAAAGGAATAGAAATTCTGAAATAAAATGTAAAATGTTGCATGGTTTATATGGTAATCTTGTGTGATATTGACCCACCTATTTGGATTCTCGTGGACAGTCATGACACCTGTCTCCGGGGAACGTTGTCAGTTCCGCGGGCTGCATCTCACTAGTCAATTACAGAGGAGAGGACATGAGAAGAGGACATGAGGAGACCAAGCCAATTCACATCCCTTAGATTTCCCAAACCTCACATTTTGCCTCTAAAAAAGTTCCCTAATTCCCATCTCCACCCCCTTTCTTCACCCCCACCCCCCTGGTACAGAGGTAGATTGGGGGTAAAGGCCCTGCGATAGACTAGCATCCTGTCCAGGGGGTGGAATTGTACATCAAGCAGCCCCACGCTACAAAAACAGGATCCTGCCCTATTAGCTGTTCCGGCTCACACAGGCTACCCGCTGGAACCAAAAAAGATTTTGAATCCTTCTGAGGGAGTAGAGTGGAGAGGAGAAGAGAGAGAAGCGACGCATCAAAACTCCATTGATGCCTTAAGAATAATAGTTCATTGAATTAGCCACCCATTTCTGTCCTGGCACTCATACATCGACATACTTAAAAGATAATGGTTCTAAATAGTACCAGATAAGGGTAATTTGGCTTGTAACCATAGCAGAACCCTTTTTGGGGCTAGATAGAACCCCCTTTTCTTGTTCTTTATTGAACATTAACAGAGAATAGTTATATAAAGAACCTTTCTAAATCTAAGAAGTTAATTGTAGATTATTTGAAAGTGTCACGCCCTGGTCTTAGTATTTTTGTCAGGCCAGGGTGTGACATGGGTTATTTATGTGGTGTGTTTTGTCTTGGGGTTTTTGTAGGTTATGGGATTGTGGTATAGTAGAGTTGTCTAGGTAAGTCTATGGTTGCCTAGAGTGGTTCTCAATCAGAGGCAGGTGTTTATTGTTGTCTCTGATTGGGAACCATATTTTAGGCAGCCATATTCTTTGGGTGTTTCGTGGGTGGTTGTTTCTGTCTCTGTGTTTGTTTGCACCAGATATGGCTGTTAGGTTTTTCACGTTATGTTCGTCATTATCTTTATCAAAGATGTATGAAGATAACCACGCTGCATTTCGGAACAGAAAGAACAACACAGAGTTCTCTATTCTGTTCAGCCATGTTATTTTCTTAAAATTGTAAAGGTGATATTCTTGTTAATTGACAAGTAGAAGGAAGTGAACTGACCAATAACATTTCATAGCACAACACAGCAGATTAGAGAAACTAGACTGACACTCTCACTCATGGTTCCACAAAAAAAAAGCTGTGTGTAAACCACGCCCCAAAATATTTGAATGGACCGCCTCCCCTACATTTTAAATATCACTAAAAGAGCAAAGAACCCTTTTGTGAACTGTAAATAACCATTGAAGAGCTCAAAGGTTCTGTGAGTCAGTATGGTTCCACATAGAACCAATAGACTCTCCAAAGAACCCTTGAGGAATCCTCATTTTGTGTGTGTGTGTGTGTGTGTGTGTGTGTGTGTGTGTGTGCGCGCGTGTGTGTGTAGACAGTCTGTAGTCTAAAATAGCTTCCTCTCCTCGTCTCCCTTCATTGGTTTCATCTGATATAATAAGAACTTGGCAGCTGGAAAGTAGAAAGCGAACCAAGCAGCAGGGTTGCTCCATTGCGTCCTCTACTACACTGCCGTTTCCCCTCCTTTCGTTCAGGTCTAATGAGCCTTGTCTCTTTGACATGCACATTTTAAATCACACTGTGGGAAGTTGAGCCGCTTTGTCAAAGACTTCTCAACCGGCAAAGGGAACTATTTTTAAATCTACATTGAAACATTCACCCACATCAACCCCATGTTAATGAATGCATGCATGTTCAATGTAGATTAAAACTACTTTGGAGCACATTGTCCCCACTGCTCTACCTCAGAAGACATGTAATCTGTAGTCATCAGGTGGCGGAAGTCTCACAAAGACAGAACAAATTGAAGTATTAGAGCTGCTATATTACAGTGTATGTATTGAGTGTCAGATAGGGGGAGAAATATGGCGGTGGAGTACCTGTAGACCCAGACTCTGAACGGCACTCTGCCCTATTAATTAATATTCCTGGTTCACCGTGCCCTTTCATACAGCTTGAGACGGGATCACAATGATAAATGAAGTACATGGCAATGGATGCAATGCCCTCAAATTACCTGGAATCGGAGTGGAAAGTTAAGTCTTTTATAAAGCCTGTCTGGAAGAAAATCAATGCTTGTAATTGGCAGATTTCTGCTAACATAGGTGACACTGTCCCTATTGGTTGTATTTAGAGAGAGAGAGAGAGAGAGAGAGAGAGAGAGAGAGAGAGAGAGAGAGAGAGAGAGAGAGAGAGAGAGAGAGATATCAAGTCATCAAATAACATTGCTCATAATAACCTTTCATCCATTGTTATGACTTTGATCCCAGACAGGCTCTGTTCCAGTAGGATGCAGTAGAAAATGGACCACTCCTTCTTTCCATAGCCACTGACCTCACAACATTCTGTTTCATCAAGTGAATTGATCGTGACCTACTCTGTTCAAAGACGTGGTGGATGCAGGGTTATGTTCAGTTGGATGTATTGCATTCCACAGTGGGAGTTGTTTGTGTCGTCTAATTGTTTTGTCTTGCCACAAGCTGTGAACATGACATTCCCCAATGAGGACAGTCAATAAGATATGTGCAACAACAGAACAAACACAGTAGAAAAACATTGAGCTCTGTGTGATTGAAAGTAGATGGAATGTCTGCTTTAAACCACGTAAAACTTAAACCCCTGGAGGGACGCAGTGTCTGCAGCAGGGTTTTGTTCCTCCCTGCCACCTAATTGATCAAATAAGGTCATTGATTGGCTGGGAAGTCCACACACCTTGGTTTCCAGGTGGAAATCAGACACTAATTACAAGGGAAGAACAGAAAGCAGACACAATGCCCCTCCAGGAATTGAGTCCTTTGCTTCAAACAATGGGCCTCTGCTTTGTGAATGAGGTGACACAAATAGTGATGTCTTCATCTCTGACAGAGGTCACACACACAATATGAGGTCACACACAATATGAGGTCACGCACACAATATGAGGTCACACACACATGGTGACGTCTCACTGTCGTGTGTGTGTGTGTGTGTGTGTGTGTGTGTATGTGTGTGTGTGTGTGTGTGTGTGTGTGTGTGTGTGTGTGTGTGTGTGTGTGTGTGTGTGTGTGTGTGTGTGTGTGTGTGCCTGCATGCATCGGTATAGGCTTCACATACACCCTTCACAGTGGGTGTGGGTGGGAGTGAGTGAGTGAGTGAGTGAGTGAGTGAGTGTGTGGGGGGGAGTGAGTGGGTGTGTGTGAGTGGGTGTGTGTGGGTGAGTGAGTGGGTGGGTGGGTGGGTGTGTGTGTGTGTGTGTGTGTGTGTGTGCCTGCATGCATCGGTATAGGCTTCACATACACCCTTCACAGTGGGTGTGGGTGGGAGTGAGTGAGTGAGTGAGTGAGTGAGTGTGTGGGGGGGAGTGAGTGGGTGTGGGTGGGTGGGTGTGAGTGGGTGTGTGTGTGTGTGTGTGTGTGGGTGAGTGAGTGGGTGGGTGGGTGGGTGTGTGTGTGTGTGTGTGTGGGTGCGTGGGTGCGTGTGTGTGTGTGTGACAGTGTGTCACAGCCCTGTCTCTGTCTGTGACGTGAAGCAGGGGTGAGGAGGGTTGGAGACAAATCTGTCTACTTGTCATACAGCTCCCAAACATGGAGTTCAGAGAGAGGCAGTATGATTCATACTACTGGTCCACTGTCCATACGTTTATTCAACAATCACTCAACCCTGTGGGGTGTCTCTTTTCAGCCTAGCAGTGTGTGCGTGTGTGTGTGTGTGTGTCTTGAAACCATGGTGAGTGAGTGACAGAGGGGTCTTGGTGTTGGGTTTTCAGGACACCTCATTATCCCAGACCCCGGTCTCTGGGTGTACCTAGCCAAATCTGTCACACCCACAACCGTACACACACAGATAAGTGGTTGGCTCTGCTATTACCAAATGATCAAATATAGACATGCCTCTAGCTGTTACTACACTATACCTCTAGCTGTTACTACACTATACCTCTAGATGTTACTCTACTATACCATACTATACCATATTACACCATACTACACCCCATTATACAATGCTAAAACACACATATAGCCGCTGCTATACTGTACTATACTATACCTCTAGATGTTACTCTACTATATGATACTATACCAAATAATACTACACCATACTACACCCAACTTATACAATGCTAAAACATACATATAGCCGTTGCTATACCTATAGATGTTACCATACTATACTATACCTATAGTTGTTACTGTACCGTACTGTACAACACCTCTAGATTCTACTCTACTATACTATACCATACTATACCATGCCATACTATAGTAAAACATACATATAGCCGTTACTATACCGTACTATGCTATACCTATAGATGGTACTACACTGTACTATACTATACCACACATATAGCTGTTACTATACTGTACCATACTATACATGTTACTATACCGTACTATACTATACCTATAGATGGTACTACACTGTACTATACTATACCACACATATAGCTGTTACTATACTATACTATATCCATAGTTGCTACAATACTATAAAATAATGTGCATATAGCTGTTACTATACTGTACAATACTATACCTATAGATGTTACTACACTATACTATACCACACACATAGCTGTTACTATATTGCACCATACTATACATGTTACTATACCGTACTATACTATACCTATAGATGGTACTACACTGTACTATACTATACCACACATATAGCTGTTACTATACTGTACCATACTATACATGTTACTATACATGTTACCATACTGTACTATACTATATATAGCTGTTACTATAATATCCTATAATATCCTATACCTGTAGCTGTTACTATACTGGAATATACTATACCTATAGCAGTTACTATACTATACTATACATACAGCAGTTACAATACTATACTATAGCTGGTACTATACTATGATATACTATACTATACTGCACTATACCTATAGCTGTTACTAAACAATACTACACATGTAGATGTCACTATACTATAGTATGCTATACTATACTACACCTATAGCTGTTACTATACGGTTCTATACTACACCTGTAGCTGTTACTATACTGCAAATATAGCTGTTACTATACTGCGCTATACTATACCTATAGATGTTACTACACTGTACTATACTATACTATACATATAGCTGTTACTATACTGCGATATACTATACCTATAGATGTTACTACACTGTACTATACTATACTATACATATAGCTGTTACTATACTGAACCATAGTAGCAACTATAGTTATAGTATAGTAACAGCTAGAGACGTAGTATTGTATAGTATAGTAACATATATAGGTATAGTGCAGTATTGTATAGTATAGTATAGTAACAGCTGTTTGTATAGTATAGTGCAGTGTAGTTACTAGTGCAGTACATGTTACTATACTGCACTACACTATAAATACAGCTGTTACTATACTGCACCATACTACGCCTATAGCTGCTACTATACTATACAGATAGCTGTTACTATACTATAATATACTATACTGTGCCATAGTATACCTATATCTGTTACTATACTATACTATACTACATCTAGAGCTGTTACTATACTGCACTATACTATACCCATAGATGCTACTACACTGTACTACACTATACATATAGCTGTTACTATACTGTACCGTAGTATACATGTTACTATACTGTACCGTACTATACTATACATATAGCTGTTACTGTACTATACAATGCTATACTATACTATGCCTGCGGCCGTTACTACACTGTACTATACTATACATATAGCTGTTACTATACTGTACCGTAGTATACATGTTACTATACTGTAATATACTATACATATAGCTATTACTATACTGCACTATACTATACCTATAGCTGTTACTATACTATACAATACTGTACTATACCTATAGGTGTTACTATCTACACTATACTACGCCTATAGATGTTACTGTACTATACTATACCTATGGATGTTACTATACTGTACTATACCTATAGTTGTTACTATACTATACAACCCCTATAGCTGTTACTATACTATCCCTTTAGCTGTTACTATACTGTACTATACCTATAGCCATTACCATACTATACTATACCTATAGCTGTTACTATACTGTACTGTAATATACCTATAGTTGTTACTATGCTATACTATACATATAGATGTTACTATACTGCACTATACTATACCTATATATGTTACTATACTATAATATACCTATAGCTGTTACCATACTGTACTATACATTTAACTGTTACTATACTGTACTGTACTATAACTATAGCTGATACTATACTATACTATAATATACCTATAGCTGGTACTATGCTATTCTATAATCTACCTATAGCTGTTACTATACAATACTATACTATACCTGTAGCTGTTACTATACTGTACTATACTACACCTATAGCTGTTACCATACTGTACTATAATCTACCTATAGCTGTTACTATACTATACTATAATCTGCCTATAGCTGTTACTATACTATACCTATAGCTGTTACTATACAATACTATACCTATCGATGTTACTATACTATAATATACCTATAGCTGTTACTATACTATACTATACCTATAGCTATTACTATACTATAATATACCTATAGCTATTACTATACTATAATATACCTATAGCTGTTACTATACTATACTATACCTATAGCTATTACTATACTATAATATACCTATAGCTGTTACTATACTGTACATTTAACTGTTACTATACTATACTACACCTATAGCTGTTACCATACTGTACTATACTACACCTATAGCTGTTACCATACTGTACTATACTACACCTATAGCTGTTACCATACTGTACTATAATATGCCTATAGCTGTTACCATACTGTACTATACTATACCTATAGCTGTTACTATACTGTACTATACTATACCTATAGCTGTTACTGAAAATACCTTTTGCTGTTAACTACAGTACGTCTCAAGAGTGCAGAGAAGCTGACAACAAGCTGGAAGATAATATGCCCTCTCCTCCCCCCTGCCCCCTCCCCACATACACAGGTGGAAGAACACATCGCACTCCGAACCTTACAATACAGCTCTCTCTTTCTGCCGCAGACCTAGTGTTGACAGGCAATAGCTTATCGATGGTCAGTTGAACTTGCCGGGCCAAAGTCTGACTATTGCTACTGTCTGTCTGTCTGTCTGTCTGTCTGTCTGTCTGTCTGTCTGTCTGTCTGTCTGTCTGTCTGTCTGTCTGTCTGTCTGTCTGTCTGTCTGTCTGTCTGTCTGTCCGTCCGTCCGTCCGTCCGTCCGTCCGTCCGTCCGTCCGTCCGTCCGTCCGTCCGTCCGTCCGTCCGTCCGTCCGTCCGTCCGTCCGTCCGTCCGTCCGTAAGAAAAGACTTTCAGTACAAAATCACCACACAATCACAGTGTAACTAAGTTTTCTTCCGCAGGGTTTCTGTGTATTGTTCCATAGTTAACTTCAATTGGAAAATCAAAAGAATCAATCAGTGGAACCCAATTAGACCCAGTTAAATCAATTTAAAGCTATGTTTATGCCACGGTGTGCTGTAATGGATAGGAAATCGCTGTATCTGAGTCTAGTAACGAGGTGATTCACATTTGATACAATTTTGAGTATGGATTGGAGTGAATCACAGTAACTCCCTTTTCTGGGTTTCAGCATGGAGTCAAGATAATGTTGCAGTAGTTCTTCTCTTTGACAACAAACATCGCCATCTAGTGAGATTCATGTCATAGCAGGGGTGACGCTTGATGCCTATAAAAAAAAAAGGATGCATCTCAATAGTCTCTTCTCCTCTGTGTTTCAGTTCAGTCCAGACGAAAAGGGGGAAAAAGCAACTTCAGACTATCATCTGTGGACCTTTGAAGCACACATATACCGTAACTCCATAGCATGAATCATGAATCCATCTATTGCTTTTCAGGACTGCACTCTTATTTGTCTTTCCCCAGTTTCTCTTAATATTACATCCTCTTGTCTTATTAGACGGCACCATTCCTCCTCTACTGACATTGCCATCCGGCGTGTGTCAGTACGCACCGTCTCTATCGCTCTCTCTATTCTATCAGCCTGCTAGTTGTCTCAACGTGTCATCGTCTCATCGTCTGATAGTCTCGTCTCTGTAGCGTGAATTTCGACATGCGGGAGATTCATTGAAAGTGCATGGAAAAGAGCTTGAAAAAGATAGGGAAAGAGAGCGATAGAGAGAGAAAGAAAGAGGGAAAGAGGGAAAGAGAGAGAAAGAGGGAAAGAGAGAGAGAGAGAGAGAAAGAGAGAGAGCAAAGTGAAGGAAAGAGAGGGATAAAGAGAGAAAGAGAGGGAATGAAACAGAGGGAGAGAGACAGAGAGAGAGAGACAGCGAGAGAGAGAGAGACTGAAAGGGTGAGAGCGAGAGAGAGCTTTAGACAGAGAAAGAGAGTAAGAGAGAGAGCAAAGCGAGGGAAGGAGGGATAGAGAGAGAAAGAGAGAGATAGAGAGACAGATAGAGAGAGAGGGAGAGAGAGAGAGAGAGAGAGAAAGACCCTACTAGAATATGAAGTCAAATGTCTACTGTTTGCTGATGATCTGGTGCTTCTGTCATCAACCAAGGAGGACCTACAGCAGCATCTAGATCTTCTGCACAGATTCTGTCAGACCTGGGCCCTGACAGTAAATCTCATTAAGACCATAATAATGGTGTTCCAAAAAAGGTCCAGTTGCCAGGACTACGAATACAAATTCCATCTAGACACCGTTTCCCTAGAGCACACAAAAAACTGTACATACCTTGGCCTAAACATCAGCGCCACAGGTAACTTCCACAAAGCTGTGAACGATCTGAGAGACAAGGCAAGAAGGGCATTCTGTGCCATCAAAAGGAACATAAAATTTGATATACCAATTAGGATCTGGCTAAAAACACTTGAATCTGTTATAGAACACATTGCCCTTTATGTTTATGAGGTCTGGGGTCCACTCACCAACCAAGAATTGACAAAATGGGACAAACACCAAATTGAGACTTGCAGAATTCTGCAAAAATATCCCCTGATTGAGTTCGAATAACAGACTGGAAGCTTCAAAAGGAGGGTGGTGCTTGGAATCATTGTTCTTCCTCTGTCAACCATGGTTACCTGCAAGGGAACACGTGCCATCATCATTGCTTTGCACAAAAATGGCTTCACAGGCAAGGATATTACTGCCAGTAAGATTCCACCTAAATCAACCATTTATCGGATCATCAAGAACTTCAAGGAGAGCGGTTCAATTGTTGTGAAGAAGGCTTCAGGGCGCCCAAGAAAGTTCAGCAACCGCCAGGACCGTCTCCTAAAGTTGATTCAGCTGCGGGATCGGGGCACCACCAGTACAGAGCTTACTCAGGAACGGCAGCAGGCAGGTGTGAGTGCATCTGCACGCACAGTGAGGCAAAGACTTTTGGAGGATGGCCTTGTGTCAAGAAGGGCAGCAAAGAAGCCACTTCTCTCCAGGAAAAACATCAGGGTCAGACTGATATTCTGCAAAAGGTACAGGGATTGGACTGTTGAAGACTGGGGTAAAGTCCTTTTCTCTGATGAATCCCCTTTCCGATTGTTTGGTGCATCCGGAAAAAAAGCTTGTCCGGAGAAGACAAGGTGAGCGCTACCATCAGTCCTGTGTCATGGCAACAGTAAAGCATCCTGAGACCATTCATATGTGGGGTTGCTTCTAAGCAAAGGGAGTGGGCTCACTCACAATTTTGCCTAAGAACACAGCCATGCATAAAGAATGGTACCAACACATCCTCGGAGAGCAACTTCTACCAACCATCCAGGAACAGTTTGGTGATGAACAATACCTTTTCCAGCATGATGGAGCACCTTGCGATGAGGTGAAAGTGATAACTAAGTGGCTCGGGGAACAAAACATTGATATTTTGGGTCCATGGCCAGGAAACTCCCCAGACCTTAATCCCATTGAGAACTTGTGGTCAATCCCCAAGAGGTGGGTGGACAAACAAAACACCACAAATTCTGACAAACTCCTAGCATTGATTATGCAAGAATGGGCTGCCATCAGTCAGGATGTGGCCCAGAAGTTAATTGACAGCATGCCAGGGCGGATTGCAGAGGTCTTGAAAAAGAAGGGTCAACACTGCAAATATTGACTCTTGCATCAACCTCATGTAATTGTCAAAAAAAGCCTTTGACACTTATGAAATGCTTGTAATTATACTTCAATATTCCATATTAACGTCTGACAGAAATATCTAAAAACACTGAAGCAGCAAACTTTGTGGAAATTAATATTTGTGTCATTCTCAAAACTTTTTGCCACAACTGTACAGAGGGATGAACCTGGGGAACAGTCCCCTAAGCAAGCTGGTCCTGGATCTCTGTTCACAAAGACAAACACACCCCACAGAGCCCCAGGACAGCAACACAATTAGACCCAACCAAATCATTAGAAAACAACAAGACACATTACTTGACACATTGGAAAAATTAACAAAAAAACAGCAAACTTTAATGCTATTTGGCCCTAAACAGAGAGTATACAGTGGCAGAATACCTGACCACTGTGACTGACCCACTCTTAAGGAAAACTTTGACTATGCACAGACTCAGTGAGCATAGCCTTGCTATTGAGAAAGGCCGCCGTAGGCAGACCCGGCTCTCAGGAGAAGACAGACTATGTGCAAACTGCACACAAAATGAGGTGGAAACTGAGCTGCACTTCCTAACCTCCTGCCAAATGTATGACCATATTAGAGACACAAATTTCCCTCAGATTACACAGATCCACAAAGAATTCGAAAACAAACCCAATTTTGATAAACTCCCATATCTACTGTGTGAAATACCACAGTGTGCCATCACAGCAGCAAGATTTGTGACCTGTTGCCACAAGGAAAGGTCAACCAGTGAAGAACAAACACCATTGTAAATACAACGCATATTTATAATTATTTATTTTCCCTTTTATACTTTAACCATGTGTACATCGTTACAACTCTGTATGTGTACATAATATGACATTTGTAATGTCTTTATTCTTTTTGGAACTTCATTTTTATTGTTTATTTCACTTTTGTATATTATCTATCAACATATGTTTCCCATGATATTCCCCTTCAATTGAATTGACACAGAGAGAGAGGGAGGGAGGGAGAGAGAGAGAGACGGAGAGAGAGGGAGAGAGAGACTGGGGGGAGAGAGAGAGAGAGAGAGAGAGAGAGAGAGAGGGGGGGAGAGAGAGAGAGAGAGAGAGAGAGAGAGAGAGAGAGAGAGAGAGAGAGAGAGAGAGAGAGAGAGAGAGAACAGTCAGATGATATGTGATGTTTTGTGTGGAAAGTTGTTTTGTCTTGTTATGTAATTTTTATTGTTTATTTCACTTTTGTATATTATCTACTTCACTTCCCATGATATTCCCCTTCAATTGAATTGACAGAGAGAGAGGGAGGGAGGGAGAGAGAGAGAGACGGGGAGAGAGAGAGAGAGAGAGAGAGAGAGAGAGAGAGGGAGAGAGAGACTGGGAGAGAGAGAGAGAGAGACTGGGGGAGAGAGAGAGAGAGAGAGATGGGGGGAGAGATAGACGGGGGGAGAGAGAGACGGGGGAGAGAGAGACGGGGGGGAGAGAGAGAGAGAGAGACGGGGGGAGAGAGAGAGAGAGAGACGGGGGAGAGAGAGACGGGGGGAGAGAGAGATGGGGAGAGAGAGAGAGAGAGACGGAGGGAGAGAGACACGGAGGGAGAGAGAGAGACGGAGGGAGAGAGAGAGAGAGAGAGAGAGAGAGAGAGAACAGTCAGATGATATGTGATGTTTTGTGTGGAAAGTTGTTTTGTCTTGTTATGTCTGCAGATTTATATTGAAAAACAATGCAAATGTAACTAAATAAAATGTATTGATTGAAATAAGTAGCTAGGGAATTTGAGAGTTGGTGAGCTAAGTACCAGACAATTTTGAAGTCATTTTGTTATAATTGTAATGCATGACTTGATATCAGGTCGTCTACCCAACACTTAACATTCCCACCATCACCTCAACACACAAATTGTTTCCCGCAAGAAAAATAATTTATTTCATCCAATTAATGAGACATTGCCTTATTGTCCTGGCCTTGGTTCCTGAGGGGTGCATGGGGTTATCTAAAATTCACTCATTTGAGAAATTGAATGACTCTGTACTTCTAGGACAATGAGGATGATTTATATCACTTATGTTCCTCTTTTCCAATAAGACTACTGCATCAGAATAAAAATCACCTCCTCCGTTGAGGCCTGTCCAGAGCTCGGACACACAAAGGATTCATTCAATAATTTATTGTTCCACATTAGTAATCCAATTACACAATCTGGCAGCTGCCGTGAACATAGCTGATCTTTTTTTTTTCTTAGCTGCATTTAACTCATTCACTGCTTTTTTAATTAAACAACCCAGACATTTGGGATTAAGTAAGATGCAAGGTTGGTATTTGTTGTCGATAAGTGAAAAATAATTAATCTTGGTGATTTGACAAATCTCTGGCTGACATGGCCCATTGTTTAGCGCCTGTTTTTGTATGAGTAGTCAAAGGATCAAATCGCCCTCTAGTGGCCTCATGGGTGGAATGTGATTCAATATTTTTCATAATTTAATAATTAATCAACTTTTCTTCTTTTTTTTTTTACAGGTGAAAATCTGGTGTTTCTATGGCAACAGTTTTGTTATATTTCAGTCTTCTGTGATGTATAAAAAGTGTAATATTGGGACGCAAACTCAAAATGGAATACATTTCAACTCTATATCTGACATGGTACAGGCTTATTCTTTGGGTGCCCATAACCATGTCTGTGAGGTGTATACTTTTGTTTCAAAGTAGATTTGTTTAAGATTACCAAGAAACATTCTGTGTGACTAGGGCTGTGGCGGTCACAATGTTTCTTCAGCCGCTGATTGTCAAAGAAAAACTGTCGGTCTCACGGAAATTGACAATTAATTATCATAAACACATTTCGCATTTCCTGGCTTCCACACACAGCCTACAAGCCATTTTAAAAAGTCTAATAATACATGTAATATAGCCTACACCTTCACAATAAATCCATTATTTTTTTTAGAGGAAAATGTAGTCTATTTCAGAAGAACAGAATAGCATACTCTAAGTTGTCCTTATGCTAGGTCCTGATGTGTCTTATGCCATATGGCTGTGGGCTACACTAGTTCATTTAGCAGACCAGATTTGCTTATAATTCCGTGGCATTATTTTATATAATTTTATAGTACGAAAAATACAATTGAACAAAGCTTAATAAAATATGAATATTTTCTCCAAACAATTTCAGGGACTTGGGGCTATTCTGTGTTGAGGGGTTAACAAAGAAATGGGTACTCCTACATGCTTAATTTAGAGTTATTTATGTAACTTTAGTTGTTCTACAAATGTTGGGCTACATGGTTAGATTTTTAATACATTGTAAGGCTGAAGGAGGAGACTCTAATGACGAGGAGGAGCTTTCTGTAGACTAGGCCTACTATATTTATTTCTCAACCTTTCTCAACCTTCCTAATATTAAGCACATTGCTTATATTTACAACAGGAGTATAGCCTACCTGGCTGGCATGAAAATGAACCACCAAGTGTCCACCATTCACTATTTCAGTGCAAAGATGATACAGTTGAAGTCGGAAGTTTACATACACCTTAACCAAATACATTTAAACTCAATTTTTCACAATCCCTGACATTTAATCCTCGTAAAAATGTACGTCTTAAGTCAGTTAGGTCACTACTTTATTTTAAGAATGTGAATTGTCAGAATGATAGTAGAGAGAAGGATTTACTTCAGCTTTTATTTATTTCATTACATTCCCAGTGGGTCAGAGGTTTACATACACTCAATTAGTATTTGGTAGCATTGCCTTTACATTGTTTAACTTGGGTCAAACGTTTCAGGTAGCCTTCCACAAGCTTCCCACAATAAGTTGGGTGAATTTTGGCCCATTCCTCCTGACAGAGCTGGTGTAACTGAGTCAGGTTTGTAGGCCTCCTTGCTCGCACACACTTTTTCAGTTCTGCCCACAAAATGTGTATAGGATTGAGGTCAGGGCTTTGTGATGGCTACTCCAAAACCTTGACTTTGTTGTCTTTAAGCCATTTTGCCACAACTTTGGAAGTATGCTTGGGGGTCATTGTCCATTTGGAAGACCCATTTGTGACCAAGCTTTAACTTCCTGACTGATGTCTTGAGATGTTGCTTCAATATATCCACCTAATTTTCTCCCTCATGATGCCATCTATTTTGTGAAGTGCACCAGACCCTCCTGCAGCAAAGTACCCCCACAACATGATGCTGCCACCCCCGTGCTTCACGGTTGGGATGGTGTTCTTCGGCTTGCAAGCCTCCCCCTTTTCCTCCAAACATAATGATGGTCATTATGGCCAAACAGTTCTATTTTTGTTTCATCTTTCCAGAGGACATTTCTCCAAAAAGTACGATCTTTGTCCCCATGTGCCGTTGCAAACCACAGTCTGGCTTTTTTTATGGCAGTTTTGGTGCAGTGGCTTCTTTGTTGCTGAGTGGCCTTTCAGGTTATGTTGATATTGGACTTGTTTTACTGTGGATATAGATACATTTGTACCGGTTTCCTCCAGCAGCTTCACAAGGTCCTTTGCTGTTGTTCTGGGATTGATTTGCACTTTTCGCACCAAAGTGTGTTCACCTCTAGGAGACTGAACGTGTCTCCTTCCTGAGCAGTATGACGGCTGTGTGGTCCCATGGTGTGTATACTTGCGTACTATTGTATGTAGACATGAACGTGGTACCTTCAGACGTTTGGAAATTGCTCCCAAGGATGAACCAGACTTGTGGAGGTCTACAATTTTCTTTCTGAGGTCTTGGTTGATTTATTTTGATTTTCCCATGATGTCAAGCAAAGAGGCACTGAGTTTGAAGGTTGGCCTTGAAATACATCCAAATGACTCAAATGATGTCAATTAGCCTATCAGAAGCTTCTAAAGCCATGACATAATTTTCTGGAATTTTCCAAGCTGTTTAAAAGGCACAGTCAACTTAGTGTATGTAAACTTCCGACCCACTGGAATTGTGATACAGTGAATTAGAAGTGAAATAATCTGTCTGTAAACAATTGTTGGAAAAATGACTTGTGTCATGCACAAAGTAGATGACCTAACCGACTTGCCAAAACTATAGTTTGTTCACAAGATATTTGTGGAGTGTTTGAAAAATGAGTTTTAATAACTCCAACCTAAGTGTCTGTAAACTTCCCACTTCAACTGTATGTATTTATTCCGCTGCCTGTTTTGATAGAGGTGTATGATAATGGTCCGTTCTAAATCAAAACAAATGTCACACATATTTTATTTAGATTAAATCAAGAATTGTCTGATTGGTGACAATATTAGCCTAACACATGTGAATTATATATCACTTGTGAATGATGCCCAGCATCAGAAACAATGCCTTTTTTTTGTAACTTGTTCGAATCATAATCACACACTTCATGTAGCCTAGCCCATAGGCCTATATTAAGACATAAGGTTTGTATCACAACTAAGCGGCCAAATAACTTCTTAAAATTAGGCACATTTATCCGCCTTACAAGGGGTGTAGAGCCTAACTGGCATATATAAGCAGCGCTTGATTTTCAAGTTTGGGGAAGATCACTTTCACCATAATAATAAACCTTTATAAGAAAGCATTACATGCATAATCGCATGGTGTTTTCCGCTAATGGAACATTCCCACTTATAGCTGCGCCTATAATGTGAAGAAATAGCCTAATAGTTTATCAACATTTTAAGCTAAACGTTCTGATCTGTTGCGTCAGCCACATTACGTCAAAACGTTTTTTTGATGCTTGTGGTTGTATTAATTTGGGATCTATCGCATCCCACAACTGTCCCACACTATGTTTGGAGTATTTATGTCTCGCACAGAGTAGAATAGGTTGGCTTTCGTACTATGGGGGATAGTAGATTGACATAGGATAGTGATTTTGCTGTTCGTTAGGCCTACTCATTTTGTTGCCTGACAAAAAGTTAATGTGGACAATATCTTCAATACGCACCTCGGAATTGGATAAGGACGCGTGCATTTAGGTGCCCGATGTGTCTGTCTTCACTTGTAGCCTGTGAGAAAGACCCGTGTCACAGGGAGAAGGGCACCACAGCAGCACTCAAGGCCACAAAGGGCATGGATTCCTTTAGTCGGCATTACAGCCATAAAGGGGATACAGCCGTGAAACTCTAGGCATCATTAAGTGCTTGTCAAATTGTGAATGAGAGACTTTTGAAGTGTGTACAAAACTGAGGCCGTCACTCTGTTTTCTCATTGCCTATAGAAATATTAAGCCAAATGAGCTCATGAAGTGTTTGATAAGATTTTCGGATACATTTGCTTTGACGTCAGTGTGATTAGAGGGACAATAGAGTGCTGAGTACCAGGCAGTTAGCAAGTTTGGTTGGCAACTAATGACCATCGGCAGCATCAGAGCTTGGAGAAGCCTAATAACCATGAGTAAAAGGTCACGTGGAATTTGACTGCCTTCATGACTCGGGACCGCCGGATTTGTGGCGGTAATACGGTCACCGCAACAGCCCTGTGTGTGACCCTGATTTAGTCCACTGCAGGAAAAGATGAATAGCATAGCTATATCCCCTGTGGGCTAGTGTAAGAGACAGCGGGTAAACACCACATCAATCCCTACCCTGATTTAAAACCAAAAACACTTGAAGCTCGAGAGGCATCTTTAGCTTTGGTGGGGGAAGGGGGTGGCTCAAATCGTTTAAGGTAGGAATAGGAGCCCCTGGGCTTTAGAAATAAGGACTGGTCCGAGATGTTGACTAATAGCTGAAGAGAAGGTTAATTAAACTGTTGGCCAAGATAAAAATCACCACCGAGTAGCTGATGAAAATAATCTATATTTCTCTTATTCCTCCACAGCTCTTCAGCTCTAGGCCTTCTGTGTGTGTCTCTTTCTCTCTCTCTCTCTCTCTCTCTCACTTGCTCTCTCTCCTATCTTTCTCTCTCTTTCGCAGTGCATGCTGGGAGTGTTTTGGAGTGGTGTGGAGGGCTCTGTCCTAACTTATTTTCATGATTCTGTCCTTGGTCTTTTCTTTCAATTTTATTTTCTATGGTGGAGGGTTAATGCATTATTTGTTTTAGTGGTGTCCACAGGTTTTTTTCAAAGTTATGGTGGAAGAGGACAGAGTTAGTTTCCTAGGGTTTGGAAGGTGTGGTGTGGGCGATGGCTTTTCAGCCCAGCGCAGAGGAGACGCTGTCGATATGACATGGATTCAGGTGTGTTCCTGAATAGGTAGGAGCTGAATTTATATATTCCGCTTTCAGAATGAACAAAGCTGTGGTTGGTATGCTAATTGCTGGTGTAATATTTGTAAGGGGTGTGTTGGTGCCAATTTTGCCTCTTTCTACCACTTCGACCAGGGTGGTAGTCGCTAATTTGCCTTTGTTTATTACGGATGATCAAATCAGGAAAGAGCTGAGTCGTTTTGGTAAGCAAGCGGTTTTTGTGTACTGTCAGCAGGCTTTCAGGCAGATGCCGTTAAGCACGTTGTTTCGTTCTGGAGGCAAGTGTTTATGTTTCTGAACAACAATGAGCAACAGCTAAATGTGCATTTTAAAGTGAGGCATGGGGAGGGGCCCTACGCAGGGTTTTGAGTGTGTGGATTTGGGGCATAAGAGCTTTACTTGCCCACATAAAAGCTGTAGACAAGGTGAGGGTACAAGCACCGGTGGGGGAAATCGAGGTCAACGTGCAGGGGACAATGAGACGCAGATAGCAGAGGCTGGGCTTAGTCATGCTATGGATGGTGGGGTAGCTGAGGCTGGGTCTAGTCAGGCTATAGGTGGTGGGGTAGCTGAAGCTGGGTCTAGTCAGGCTAGAGATGGTGGGGTAGCTGAGGCTGGGCCTAGTCATGCTATGTATGGTGGGGTAGATGAGGCTGGGCCTAGTCATGCTATGTATGGTGGGGTAGCTGAGGCTGGGTCTAGTCAGGCTATAGGTGGTGGGGTAGCTGAAGCTGGGTCTAGTCAGGCTAGAGATGGTGGGGTAGCTGAGGCTGGGCCTAGTCATGCTATGTATGGTGGGGTAGATGAGGCTGGGCCTAGTCATGCTATGGAAGGTGGTGTAGATGAGGCTGGGTCTAGTCAAGTTATGCTAGTGGATGAGGAGAGTATATTGGGGAAGTGTAAGAGACTAGGGGGGGAGGAGGAGGGTGTCAAGCGGAAGAGGAAAAATGGGGAGAAGAAAGGAGGTGGGGGGGGAGAGGATGGTGTGGTCAAAGGCCCCAAGGAACCTTTGCCTGGTGCTAGGGGGGGGGGGGGGGGGGCAGAGAGGAAGGGCACGTGGTCAGGGTGGGAGATGGAGATGAGGAGGAAAGTGAGTCTGAGGAAGAGGATGATGAGGCATTTTTTTCAGACTCTTCCTCAATGGGTCCGGAGCTGACAGCCAGTCAAGCAGAGGGGTCAAAGTACACATTGAGGGAACTGACAAGGTTCCTGAATGAGACAAAGGGGGAAAAAAGTTCATCTTGAGGCTTTTTTTCTGATCCTAGAAAGTTTGTAAGATCAGTACAACATGCTATGAAAAATGAGAGGCATGGTGTCCTCTCACCCAGGAAGTGGTTTAGGTTGAGGAAGTGGGTCACAACAGTGTGTAAAGGTCGACCTTCAGAAGCTGTTTAGATGTATAGTTTCTTTCTGGCACTTGGGATTTTTGAGCTTTGTTATTGGTCTCTTTCTTTGCTGGCTTTTCTCCCCCTTCTTATGGAGACTTGTCGGGTAGGCTCGCTCAATATAAATGGCACCAGAGATGAGGGGAAGAGGAGTGTGTTGGGTGAATATGTAAAACAAACAAGGTACAGGTGTTGTTTCTGCAGGAGACTCATTGTGATGTGGTGAATGAAGTCGATTGGAGGCTCTGGTGGAAAGGGGCAAGGGACTGGTGTGTTGAGCCATGGGACAGATCTTAGTGCAAGAGTGGCAGTCCTTTTTTCACCGGGGCTGTCTGTGTGTTGAGCCATGGGACAGATCTTAGTGCAGGGGAGACAGTCCTTTAGCACCGGGGCTGTCTGTGTGTTGAGCCATGGGACAGATCTTAGTGCAGGAGAGACAATCCTTTAGCACCGAGGCTGTCTGTAAAACGTTGCTCCTCAAAGGAGGTGTGTAAAGGTAGGCTGCTTGTTGTTAAAGCAGAAATTAACAACATGGGTTTTGTCTTTATAAATGTGTATGCGCCTAACACAGGGAGAGAAAGAGGGGGGTTCTATGTGGGTGTCTTAGACAGGAACTCTCACAGGTAGCGCCTGAGGAGACGCTGGTGGTCGGAGGGGACAGGAACTCTCACAGGTAGCGCCTGAGGAGACGCTGGTGGTCGGAGGGGACAGGAACTCTCACAGGTAGCGCATGAGGAGACGCTGGTGGTCGGAGGGGACTGGAACTCTCACAGGTAGCGCCTGAGGAGACGCTGGTGGTCGGAGGGGACTGGAACTCTCACAGGTAGCGCCTGAGGAGACGCTGGTGGTCGGCGGGGACTAGAACTCTACAATGGATTTTATGAAAGACAGAAATGGGGAAGAGCCTCATTCAGTGTCAGTGGGACATCGTTAATCAGTTCAACCTAGTGGATGTTTGGAGAAGTAAACATCCCAACACAGACAGTATACAAGGGTGAAGATAAGTGCAACCCGACTTGGTCATTTTTACATGTCCAGGAATCAGAGCAATAGGCTGCTGGGCGCTACCATTCTCCCGGTGGGGTTTTCGGATCATCACATATCCATGGCTCGGCTGTCTATTTCTCCAGGGCCTCGGCAGGCAACCTATTGGAAGTTTAATGTAAAGCGCCAAGATGCCACTTTTTGCTCAGGTTTCCAGACCATTTGGGAAAGGTGGGGGAAGAGAAGAGTATGAGTCTCTGAGCCAATGGTGGGACGTGGGGAAAGTCCAAATTCGGCTTTTCTGTCAACAGTATACAACTGTTCGCAGACCTGCAACACAAGCTGGTGGACTTTTCCTGGTCGGGCCATCACTGGCTGAGGGCGGCAGTGTTGTACATGACCGTCCACGAAGGAGGACAGGGTCTGGTGGAACTGGAGAGCAGAATGGCTGCTTTCAGGCTAAAGGCAGTGCAGAGACTGCTGTACCATACTGATGTTGGCTGGAGGGAACCAGTATGCGCACTGCTGAGGAGAGCTGGTGGATTAGGGTTGGACCGGCAGCTGTTCCTCATGAAGCTGGAGAGGCTGAGTACAGCAGGTCTCTCAGATTGTTACTCTGCAGTGCTGAGGGCCTGGCAGCTGCTAAGGCCCACACCAGAAGGGGGTGTGGAGCCTGGGCTGTGGGTGTGGGAGGAACCTCAACAACCAGCCATCCCTTTGAGACCGGTTCAGTCGGCCACCCTGCAGAGGCAACTGATGGCAGGGGGTTAACAAAGGCTGGGTGACCTGCGACTGCTGGGAGAGGAGGGGTGGAAAACCCGGAAGTCCTGGCAAAACAAACAGGAATAACGTATCTTAGGCTGCTGGAGAGATTCCTGGAGGAGATCCAGGAGGCACTGTTTGAGGCGGTAAGGGGGGGTGTTTGAGCGGCCAAAGGGGGAGGGGCCACCAATGTTTACACCACTACAGGTGACGGCAGAGACTGGGGACTGGCAAGGGGTCTGGAGGACTTGTTAGATTTTAACACTCTGAGCCTGGGGGAGTTTGAAGGGGTGGGAGGTAAAGCCCTCTACAACCTCTGCATTAAGATGAGGAACATTAGGAGCCTAACAGGAGTGAGGGCACATCAGTGGCAGGGAGGTTTTGGGGAGAAGAGTGTGGTGGGTTTTAGATGGAGGGGGCTCTACAAATCCCCAGTACCAAAGAGGTCAGGGGACCTCCAGAGGAGGGTTCTACATGGAGCCCTGGCCACTAACAGCTGGTTGGCACGGGTTGACCCGGGAGTCGGGCAGGGGTGTCTTTTCTGTGTTCTGAGAGAAACTGTGATTCATGTGTTTTCTGTGTGCGCCAGGTTAATGCCAAATGTGTTCTGTTGAATTTTCTGTTTGCTCAGGCAAAGTTGGTTATTTGGCTAACAGGGAGGACCATTTCATTAAAGAAAGACAAAAAGTCAAGGCTCTTGCTCTCTCTCGTTCTCACTCTCTCTCTTGTTCTCTCTCACTCTCTCTGAGGCAGATTTCTCTGTCTCTCTCCTCCTCCAGTCCCTACACAGAGCCTCAGCTGTAACAGGTTTGGTTGGCAGCGTCTCCAGCTAACCTGAGGCTGTCCAGGTTAAAGGAGACTGAAATATCAGATCCTCCCCAGATCTGCACAGAATGTTCTGAAATCTATGTTGAACACCTCTCAACGTTTAATAAATGTTAAACCACTAGTGTAAATTAGTAATCAGTCGAGAAGAGGATGGAAGATTCCCAGAAACCTTGTGATCCATGTAGGGATGAAAAGGACTATAGGAGGCCTCCCAGTGGTTAAGGGTGCTGTACTGCAGCGCCAGCTGTGCCACCAGAGACTCTGGGTTCGCGCCCAGGCTCTGTCGTAACCGGCCGCAACCGGGAGGTCCGTGGGGCAGCCTAGCGTCGCCTGGGTTAGGGAGGGTTCGCGCCCAGGCTCTGTCGTAACCGGCCGCGACTGGGAGGTCCATGGGGCGGCCTAGCGTCGCCCGGGTTGGGGAGGGCTTGGCCGGTAGGGATTTTCCTTGTCTCATCGCACACCAGTGGCTCCTGTGGCAGGCCAGGCGCAGTGCACGCTAACCAAGGTTGCCAGGTGCACGGTGTTTCCTCCTACACATTGGTGCGGCTGGCTTCCGGGTTGGATGCGGGCTGTGTTACGAAGCAGTGTGGCTTTTGGGTTGTGTGACTTTCAACCTTCGTCTCTCCTAAGCCCGTACGGGAGTTGTAGCGATTAGACAAGATAGTAGCTACTAACAATTGGATACCACAAAAAAATGTTTTTTTAAAAAGGAGTGTCAGTAATGTGGTGTATATTTACCCCGCGGTCTGGCTATGTCAAACAGTGAATACATCACACATGTCTGTTCACACTATTATGACATCACACCTCCTCAAACACTAGTGACAGTGAGAGGGAGTGAAAGACATCAGCTAGCCTTCACTTACAATCAATCACCCATATAGACACACACACACACACACACACACACACACACACACACACACACACACACACTACATACGTGCAAGAACACACACACAACATACAAAAAAAAACGCACTGTACTGTACATGCAGAATGACACATTGACACAGCTAGATTCAGGTGCTGAGAAGTAAACGTTGGCCCTCTAGCCTAATACCAGCCTGTTACCCACATGCTCACATGTTGGAACACACACACACATCACAGCGCCGTCTTCTAATCCACTGGGTTGCATCTTCCACTTAGCTTCCCATTCACCATGACAACCTTGAATAAGACACCTTAGCAACAATGCCTGTTTTCTTTACATCCCTCCCCCTTTGTCTCCATCCATTCCTCTCTCTATATACAGTTGAAGTCAGGAAGTTTACATACACCTTAGCCAAATACATTTCAACTCAGTTTTTCACAATACCTGACATATAATCCTAGTAAAAATGCTATGTGTTAGGTCAGGTAGGATCTCCACTTTATTTTAAGAATGTGAAATGTCAGAATAATAGTAGAGAGAATGATTTATTTGGTGGACTAGCAACTGGAAGGTTGCAAGTTCAAACCCCCGAGCTGACAAGTTACAAATCTGTCGTTCTGCCCCTGAACAGGCAGTTAACCCACTGTTCCTAGGCCGTCATTGAAAATAAGAATGTGTTCTTAACTGACTTGCCTAGTTAAATAAAGGTTAAAAATAAATCAAATTCTCAGTGGGTCAGAAGTTTCAATACACTCAATGAGTGTTTGGTAGCATTGGCTTTACATTGTTTAACTTGGGTCAAACGTTTCGGGTTCCACAAGCTTCCCTCAATAAGTTGGGTGAATTTTAGCCCATTCCTCCTGACAGAGCTGGTGTAACTGAGTTAGGTTTGTAGGTCTCCTTACTCGCACACGCTTTTTCAGTTCTGCCCACAAATTTTCTATAGGATTGAGGTCAGGGCTTTGTGATGGCCACTCAAATACCTTGACTTTGTTGTCCTTAAGCCATTTTGCCACAACTTTGGAAGTATGCTTGGGTTCATTGTCCATTTGGAAGACCCATTTGTGACCAAGCTTTAACTTCCTTCCTGACTTAACTTCCTGACTCTTGAGATGTTGCTTCAATATATCCTCATAATTTTCGTTCCTCATGTTGCCATCTATTTTATGAAGTGCACCAGTCCCTCCTGCAGCAATGCACCCCCACATCATGATGCTGCCACCCCAGTGTTTCACGGTTGGGATGGTGTTATTCGGGTTGCAAGCCTCCCCCCCCCCCCCCAAAAAAAAATAAATATGGTCATTATGGCCAAACAGTTCTATTTTTGTTATTGGATGATTTCTTTTGATTTTCCCATGACATCAAGCAAAGAGACACTGAGTTTGAAGGTAGGCCTTGAAATACATCCACTGGTATACCAACGATTGACTCAAATTATGTCAATTAGCCTATCAGAAACTTCTAAAGCCATGACATAATTTTCTGGAATTCTCTAAGCTGTTTAAAGGGACAGTCAACTTAGTGTACATAAACTTCAGACTTCAACTGTATATATACAGTGCCTTGCGAAAGTATTCGGCCCCCTTGAACTTTGCGACCTTTTGCCACATTTCAGGCTTCAAACATAAAGATATAAAACTGTATTTTTTTGTGAAGAATCAACAACAAGTGGGACACAATCATAAAGTGGAACAACATTTATTGGATATTTCAAACTTTTTTAACAAATCAAAAACAGAAAAATTGGGCGTGCAAAATTATTCAGCCCCCTTAAGTTAATACTTTGTAGCGCCACCTTTTGCTGCGATTACAGCTGTAAGTCGCTTGGGGTAAGTCTCTATCAGTTTTGCACATCGAGAGACTGAAATGTTTTCCTATTCCTCCTTGCAAAACAGCTCGAGCTCAGTGAGGTTGGATGGAGAGCATTTGTGAACAGCAGTTTTCAGTTCTTTCCACAGATTCTCGATTGGATTCAGGTCTGGACTTTGACTTGGCCATTCTAACACCTGGATATGTTTATTTTTGAACCATTCCATTGTAGATTTTGCTTTATGTTTTGGATCATTGTCTTGTTGGAAGACAAATCTCCGTCCCAGTCTCAGGTCTTTTGCAGACTCCATCAGGTTTTCTTCCAGAATGGTCCTGTATATGGCTCCATCCATCTTCCCATCAATTTTAACCATCTTCCCTGTCCCTGCTGAAGAAAAGCAGGCCCAAACCATGATGCTGCCACCACCATGTTTGACAGTGGGGATGGTGTGTTCAGGGTGATGAGCTGTGTTGCTTTTACGCCAAACATAATGTTTTGCATTGTTGCCAAAAAGTTCAATTTTGGTTTCATCTGACCAGAGCACCTTCTTCCACATGTTTGGTGTGTCTCCCAGGTGGCTTGTGGCAAACTTTAAACTACACTTTTTATGGATATCTTTAAGAAATGGCTTTCTTCTTGCCACTCTTCCATAAAGGCCAGATTTGTGCAATATACCTCAGCCGTAGATCTCTGCAGTTCATCCAGAGTGATCATGGGCCTCTTGGCTGCATCTCTGATCAGTCTTCTCCTTGTATGAGCTGAAAGTTTAGAGGGACGGCCAGGTCTTGGTAGATTTGCAGTGGTCTGATACTCCTTCCATTTCAATATTATCGCTTGCACAGTGCTCCTTGGGATGTTTAAAGCTTGGGAAATCTTTTTGTATCCAAATCCGGCTTTAAACTTCTTCACAACAGTATCTCGGACCTGCCTGGTGTGTTCCTTGTTCTTCATGATGCTCTCTGCGCTTTTAACGGACTTCTGAGACTATTACAGTGCAGGTGCATTTATACGGAGACTTGATTACACACAGGTGGATTGTATTTATCATCATTAGTCATTTAGGTCAACATTGGATCATTCAGAGATCCTCACTGAACTTCTGGAGAGAGTTTGCTGCACTGAAAGTAAAGGGCCTGAATAATTTTGCACGCCCAATTTTTCAGTTTTTGATTTGTTAAAAAAGTTTGAAATATCCAATAAATGTCGTTCCACTTCATGGTTGTGTCCCACTTGTTTATTCTTCACAAAAAAATACAGTTTTATATCTTTATGTTTGAAGCCTGAAATGTGGCAAAAGGTCGCAAAGTTCAAGGGGGCCGAATACTTTCGCAAGGCACTGTATATATATATATGTCCATTCCTCTCTCTCTCTCTCTCTCTCTCTCTCTGTCTCTATATCCATCTCTCTCTTTCACTCTCTCTCTCTACATATTTATATATATATCCTGTCTCTATATCCATTCCTCTCTCTCCACATCCATTCCTTTCTCTCTCTCCACCCTGACTTATATGCCCAGAGTAGAAGACAATGGCTACTTAGAGGAGGGAGGGTGGGAGAAGAGGATAGAGGAGAGATTTAATTGGCGTCATGCTTCCCCCTGTCTGTCCCCCACCCCTGTTATAGCTGGGGGGAGTCGGAACGTCATGATTTAATACTATAAATAACTGCTAGTGTCCTTGGAGGGACAATCTCTCTCTAGACATTAGCTGATGGGGACTGCCCTTTGACCTCCACCAAGAAGAGAGTGTGTGTGTGTGTGTGTGTGTGTGTGTGTGTGTGTGTGTGTGTGTGTGTGTGTGTGTGTGTGTGTGTGTGTGTGTGTAATCTAGGTCTGGGCTGGTTCTGTGGATAAGATCGGCCTGTGGAACAATGGGAGGATGGTGCTGTCACTGAACCCATCAGGTCAAGGTGAGACTAATGTACCCTGACACACACCAAACTCCTACCCCCTGGCCAAGCCCTCATTTGTGTACGTAGATACACAGATAAGCTGTCTATTAAAGACCCTGTTTCGTTTTTCAAGAAACCTCACACACTCAGAGACATATTGTGTGTGTCTCCGCCTCTTTGGGATAAACACTGGCTCTCTAAAATTACAGAACTTCAGTTATGATGCCCGGGTGGTTATTGTCCTTGATTATCTTTTTTGCCTTCCTGTGACATCGAGTGTTGTAGGTGTCCTGGAGGGCAGGTAGTTTGCCCCTGGCTCTGGAGAGCCCTGCAGTTGTGGGCGGTGTTTTTTTTCATTTTTCCAGCCTCCTGAGGTTGAAGAGACGCTGTTGGATCAGCGGGGTGGAGATGTTGTTTCCTACCTTCACCACCAGGGAGCGGCCCATCAGGAAGTCCAGGACCCAATTGCACAGGGCAGGGTCGAGACCCAGGGTCTCAAGCTTAATGATGAGTTTGGAGGGTACTATGGTGTTGAATGCTGAGCTGTAGTCAATGAACAGCATTCTTACATAGGTATTCCTATCGTCCAGATGGGATAGGGCAGCGTGATGCCGTTTGCATCGTCTGAGGACCTATTGTGGCGTTAAGCAAATTGGAATGGGTCTAGGGTATCAGGTAGGGTGGTGGTGGTATGATCCTTGACTAGTCTCTCAAAGCACTTCATCAGGACAGAAGTGAGTGCAATGGGGCGATAGTCATTTAGTTCAATGACCTTTGCTTTCTTGGGAACAGGAACAATGGTGGCCATCTTGAAGCATGTGGGGACAGCAGACTGGGATAGGGATTGATTAAATATGTCTGTAAACACACCAGCCAGCTGGTCTGCGCATGCTCTGAGGACGCGGCTAGAGATGCCTTCTGGGCCGGTAGCCTTGCAAGGGTTAACACGTTTAAATGTTTTACTCAATTCGGCAATGGAGAAGGAGAGCCCACAGTCTTTGGTAGCGGGCCATGTCGGTGGCACTGTATTGTCCTCAAAGCACTCAAAGAAATGGTTTAATTTGTTTGGGAGCAAGATATCGATGTCCGTGACGGGGCTGGTTTTCTTTTTGTAATCCGTGATTGTCTGTAGACCCTGCCACATACGCCTCTTGTTTGAGTCGTTGAATTGCAACTCCACTTTGTCTCTATACTGACGCTTTGCTTGTTTGATTGCCTTACGGAGGGAATAAATACACTGTTTGTATTCGGCCATGTTTCCAGTCACCTTGCCATGATTAAATGCTACGGCACCATGATTAAATGCTATGGTACATTATTAAATGCTATGGTACATTATTAAATGCTATGGTACATGATTACATGCTATGGCACCATGATTAAATGCTATGGTACCATGATTAAATGCTATGGTACCATGATTAAATGCTACGGTACCATGATTAAATGCTACAGTACCATGATTAAATGCTATGGTACCATGATTAAATGCTATGGTACCATGATTAAATGCTATGGTACCATGATTAAATGCTACGGTACCATGATTAAATGCTATGGTACCATGATTAAATGCTATGGTACCATGATTAAATGCTATGGTACATGTTTCCAGTCGCCTTGCCATGATTAAATGCTATGGTACCATGATTAAATGCTATGGTACCATGATTAAATGCTATGGTACCATGATTAAATGCTATGATACATTATTAAATGCTATGGTTCCATGATTAAATTCTATGGTACCATGATTAAATGCTATGGTACATGCTTTCAGTTTTGAGTAACATCTAAGAGTAACTTGAGAAAGTTAGCAAATCTCTCTGCACTTCTAACCGGTGACAGAAATGAACTGCACTGAATAAAATAAGGGAAAAGTGATGGGGGAGTGGTGGAGTCTGATTGGTCTACACACACACACACACACACACACAATACACACAGACAGTACACACACACTTTTAAGGGAGGTGTGGTCTGCCTGCTTAAATGCTCAGGACGTTCATGCATGTCGAGACTGCTGACCCTCTGGGAAATCATGGGCTGGAAAATGTCAGCCTCCCCAAAACATCCCCGACTTCTAACGCACCGAGATCTGACATCCTACTGAAACTTAGTGCAGCCAAACCACCTGCCGCATCCAAGCTTCATACAGCCCTGATGAGAGAGACAGGACTGAGAAGTGAGATCATTTCTTCAGTTTTTAGATCTCTTGCCAACTTTACCCATTGACCTATAACTCTGGAAGTGTCCTAGGACGGCTGTAATGAGAATGGATATTATTTATCAATGTCTTCAATTACCTTCCTAGGCTCAATTATTTAATAAGGCCTCTATTTATCGCTCTAGAAGTTGCTCGAAGAGAAAAGAAGGTTGAACTCTGAACTCTCTCACTCAGATTGATCTTAAGTGGAGCTTTGCAAGACAAATGTTTCTGTGCCACAGTACTTTGGATTTGTAACGGTATCCATCGTCTAAGGAAGAGGAAGAGGAATCATCGGACCAAAGCGCAGCGTGGTAAGTGTTCATGCTTTTTATTGGAACTGAACACCATAACAAAGAGAATAACCGAAACAGTCCTGTACGGTGCAAAACACTAAACAGAAATGAACTACCCACATAAACCATGTGGGAAAAAAGCTACCTGAGCATGGTTCCCAATCAGAGACAACGATAGACAGCTGTCCCTGATTGAGAACCATACCTGACCAAAACAAAGAAATAACAAAACATAGAAAATAGAACATAGAATGCCCACCCAAATCACACCCTGACCAAACCAAAATAGAGACCTAAAAATCTCTAAGGTCAGGGCGTGACAGGTTTGATTTCATACTATATGCAATGAAATAATATACCCAACTAATTATTCTAAAATGGTGCCGGACTGCTGCTGGATCGTCCATACCTAAAATCTAAAATCTATGGCGTTGGAATGGACAGCACTCCATAGGAGAATCTTAAAGGACCAATCAGCAGTTGAAACAATAACGAAGCGTACTACCACCACTGTTTCGGTAAAAATCTGAGGGAGGGGCTCGAGAAATGTCACCACTCAAAAATATACAGACGGCGCTATCCCAGCTAGCACATTTGGTTCCTTGGAAGTTGTGGGAGCGTTTTTGGTTTCCCATTGGTTTTGGGAAAGAAGCCACACGTTTCCCGACCGGTGAAACCAAACGTTTTTTGTTGTTGTTTTTCACGCTCTGAGAACGGAATTTAACATTTTGTCTGTTCTGGAAACTAAAATCTTTAGGTTGTAAGCAGGTTCTGAGAATGTTTTAGTATGAGACCCTGAACATTTTCCTGTGACGTTTTATTAACGTTCCGGAAACAACAATTCTAGGTTATTTGGAGGTTTTATTTAAAACTTTCTCTGAATGTTTCAATAAGACTTCTAACAACACTGCTAGCTTAGTTTTGGTTGTTTAGAAGTGCAAGCATAGAACATATGGACGTTCATTTGCTCAGGCATTATCAATCAGGCAAACACGTATTTATTTACTGTGGCATGCCATCAGTGACATGCAAACCTATGATCTTGTGTTCTCTATCCATGGAATTAGTCCACTGCGCCACCAGGATGCAGCTAGCCTACCATGTTTTTTTAACTCCTACAAAGCTGTTCATTTTACTCTATTCAAAACAGACCCCATTTCAAAGGAAACAAGCACTCATTAAGATTTGGTGTTGGCCAATTAGTGGGCGCGGCCAACGCACCTGAACACACTTCGTTGACACTGAGAACCAACGTTCTGTTGGCCAATTAGTGGGCGCGGCCATCACACCTGAACACACTTCGTTGACACTGAGAACCAACGTTCTGTTGGCCAATTAGTGGGCGCGGCCAACGCACCTGAACACACTTCGTTGACACTGAGAACCAACGTTCTGTTGGCCAATTAGTGGGCGCGGCCAACGCACCTGAACACACTTCGTTGACACTGAGAACCAACGTTCTGTTGGCCAATTAGTGGGCGCGGCCATCACACCTGAACACACTTCGTTGACACTGAGAACCAACGTTCTGTTGGCCAATTAGTGGGCGCGGCCAACGCACCTGAACACACTTCGTTGACACTGAGAACCAACGTTCTGTTGGCCAATTAGTGGGCGCGGCCAACGCACCTGAACACACTTCGTTGACACTGAGAACCAACGTTCTGTTGGCCAATTAGTGGGCGCGGCCATCACACCTGAACACACTTCGTTGACACTGAGAACCAACGTTCTGTTGGCCAATTAGTGGGCGCGGCCAACGCACCTGAACACACTTCGTTGACACTGAGAACCAACGTTCTGTTGGCCAATTAGTGGGCGCGGCCATCACACCTGAACACACTTCGTTGACACTGAGAACCAACGTTCTGTTGGCCAATTAGTGGGCGCGGCCAACGCACCTGAACACACTTCGTTGACACTGAGAACCAACGTTCTGTTGGCCAATTAGTGGGCGCGGCCATCGCACCTGAACACACTTCGTTGACACTGAGAACCAACGTTCTGTTGGCCAATTAGTGGGCGCGGCCAACGCACCTGAACACACTTCGTTGACACTGAGAACCAACGTTCTGTTGGCCAATTAGTGGGCGCGGCCATCACACCTGAACACACTTCGTTGACACTGAGAACCAACGTTCTGTTGGCCAATTAGTGGGCGCGGCCATCACACCTGAACACACTTCGTTGACACTGAGAACCAACGTTCTGTTGGCCAATTAGTGGGCGCGGCCAACGCACCTGAACACACTTCGTTGACACTGAGAACCAACGTTCTGTTGGCCAATTAGTGGGCGCGGCCATCACACCTGAACACACTTCGTTGACACTGAGAACCAACGTTCTGTTGGCCAATTATTGGGCGCGGCCAACGCACCTGAACACACTTCGTTGACACTGAGAACCAACGTTCTGTTGGCCAATTAGTGGGCGCGGCCAACGCACCTGAACACACTTCGTTGACACTGAGAACCAACGTTCTGTTGGCCAATTAGTGGGCGCGGCCATCACACCTGAACACACTTCGTTGACACTGAGAACCAACGTTCTGTTGGCCAATTAGTGGGCGCGGCCATCACACCTGAACACACTTCGTTGACACTGAGAACCAACGTTCTGTTGGCCAATTAGTGGGCGCGGCCATCGCACCTGAACACACTTCGTTGACACTGAGAACCAACGTTCTGTTGGCCAATTAGTGGGCGCGGCCAACGCACCTGAACACACTTCGTTGACACTGAGAACCAACGTTCTGTTGGCCAATTAGTGGGCGCGGCCATCACACCTGAACACACTTCGTTGACACTGAGAACCAACGTTCTGTTGGCCAATTAGTGGGCGCGGCCAACGCACCTGAACACACTTCGTTGACACTGAGAACCAACGTTCTGTTGGCCAATTAGTGGGCGCGGCCATCACACCTGAACACACTTCGTTGACACTGAGAACCAACGTTCTGTTGGCCAATTAGTGGGCGCGGCCAACGCACCTGAACACACTTCGTTGACACTGAGAACCAACGTTCTGTTGGCCAATTAGTGGGCGCGGCCATCGCACCTGAACACACTTCGTTGACACTGAGAACCAACGTTCTGTTGGCCAATTAGTGGGCGCGGCCAACGCACCTGAACACACTTCGTTGACACTGAGAACCAACGTTCTGTTGGCCAATTAGTGGGCGCGGCCAACGCACCTGAACACACTTCGTTGACACTGAGAACCAACGTTCTGTTGGCCAATTAGTGGGCGCGGCCATCGCACCTGAACACACTTCGTTGACACTGAGAACCAACGTTCTGTTGGCCAATTAGTGGGCGCGGCCATCACACCTGAACACACTTCGTTGACACTGAGAACCAACGTTCTGTTGGCCAATTAGTGGGCGCGGCCAACGCACCTGAACACACTTCGTTGACACTGAGAACCAACGTTCTGTTGGCCAATTAGTGGGCGCGGCCAACACACCTGAACACACTTCGTTGACACTGAGAACCAACGTTCTGTTGGCCAATTAGTGGGCGCGGCCAACGCACCTGAACACACTTCGTTGACACTGAGAACCAACGTTCTGTTGGCCAATTAGTGGGCGCGGCCAACGCACCTGAACACACTTCGTTGACACTGAGAACCAACGTTCTGTTGGCCAATTAGTGGGCGCGGCCATCACACCTGAACACACTTCGTTGACACTGAGAACCAACGTTCTGTTGGCCAATTAGTGGGCGCGGCCAACGCACCTGAACACACTTCGTTGACACTGAGAACCAACGTTCTGTTGGCCAATTAGTGGGCGCGGCCAACGCACCTGAACACACTTCGTTGACACTGAAAACCAACGTTCTGTTGGCCAATTAGTGGGCGCGGCCATCAAACCTGAACACACTTCGTTGACACTGAGAACCAACGTTCTGTTGGCCAATTAGTGGGCGCGGCCATCACACCTGAACACACTTCGTTGACACTGAGAACCAACGTTCTGTTGGACAATTAGTGGGCGCGGCCATCGCACCTGAACACACTTCGTTGACACTGAGAACCAACGTTCTGTTGGCCAATTAGTGGGCGCGGCCAACGCACCTGAACACACTTCGTTGACACTGAGAACCAACGTTCTGTTGGCCAATTAGTGGGCGCGGCCAACGCACCTGAACACACTTCGTTGACACTGAGAACCAACGTTCTGTTGGCCAATTAGTGGGCGCGGCCAACGCACCTGAACACACTTCGTTGACACTGAGAACCAACGTTCTGTTGGCCAATTAGTGGGCGCGGCCAACGCACCTGAACACACTTCGTTGACACTGAGAACCAACGTTCTGTTGGCCAATTAGTGGGCGCGGCCATCACACCTGAACACACTTCGTTGACACTGAGAACCAACGTTCTGTTGGCCAATTAGTGGGCGCGGCCAACGCACCTGAACACACTTCGTTGACACTGAGAACCAACGTTCTGTTGGCCAATTAGTGGGCGCGGCCAACGCACCTGAACACACTTCGTTGACACTGAGAACCAACGTTCTGTTGGCCAATTAGTGGGCGCGGCCATCGCACCTGAACACACTTCGTTGACACTGAGAACCAACGTTCTGTTGGCCAATTAGTGGGCGCGGCCAACGCACCTGAACACACTTCGTTGACACTGAGAACCAACATTCTGTTGGCCAATTAGTGGGCGCGGCCATCGCACCTGAACACACTTCGTTGACACTGAGAACCAACGTTCTGTTGGCCAATTAGTGGGCGCGGCCAACGCACCTGAACACACTTCGTTGACACTGAGAACCAACGTTCTGTTGGCCAATTAGTGGGCGCGGCCAACGCACCTGAACACACTTCGTTGACACTGAGAACCAACGTTCTGTTGGCCAATTAGTGGGCGCGGCCAACGCACCTGAACACACTTCGTTGACACTGAGAACCAACGTTCTGTTGGCCAATTAGTGGGCGCGGCCAACGCACCTGAACACACTTCGTTGACACTGAGAACCAACGTTCTGTTGGCCAATTAGTGGGCGCGGCCAACGCACCTGAACACACTTCGTTGACACTGAGAACCAACGTTCTGTTGGCCAATTAGTGGGCGCGGCCAACGCACCTGAACACACTTCGTTGACACTGAGAACCAACGTTCTGTTGGCCAATTAGTGGGCGCGGCCATCGCACCTGAACACACTTCGTTGACACTGAGAACCAACGTTCTGTTGGCCAATTAGTGGGCGCGGCCATCGCACCTGAACACACTTCGTTGACACTGAGAACCAACGTTCTGTTGGCCAATTAGTGGGCGCGGCCAACGCACCTGAACACACTTCGTTGACACTGAGAACCAACGTTCTGTTGGCCAATTAGTGGGCGCGGCCAACGCACCTGAACACACTTCGTTGACACTGAGAACCAACGTTCTGTTGGCCAATTAGTGGGCGCGGCCAACGCACCTGAACACACTTCGTTGACACTGAGAACCAACGTTCTGTTGGCCAATTAGTGGGCGCGGCCAACGCACCTGAACACACTTCGTTGACACTGAGAACCAACGTTCTGTTGGCCAATTAGTGGGCGCGGCCAACGCACCTGAACACACTTCGTTGACACTGAGAACCAACGTTCTGTTGGCCAATTAGTGGGCGCGGCCATCGCACCTGAACACACTTCGTTGACACTGAGAACCAACGTTCTGTTGGCCAATTAGTGGGCGCGGCCAACGCACCTGAACACACTTCGTTGACACTGAGAACCAACGTTCTGTTGGCCAATTAGTGGGCGCGGCCATCGCACCTGAACACACTTCGTTGACACTGAGAACCAACGTTCTGTTGGCCAATTAGTGGGCGCGGCCAACGCACCTGAACACACTTCGTTGACACTGAGAACCAACGTTCTGTTGGCCAATTAGTGGGCGCGGCCAACGCACCTGAACACACTTGGTTGACACTGAGAACCAACGTTCTGTTGGCCAATTAGTGGGCGTGGCCATCACACCTGAACACACTTCGTTGACACTGAGAACCAACGTTCTGTTGGCCAATTAGTGGGCGCGGCCAACGCACCTGAACACACTTGGTTGACACTGAGAACCAACGTTCTGTTGGCCAATTAGTGGGCGTGGCCATCACACCTGAACACACTTGGTTGACACTGAGAACGAACGTTCTGTTGGCCAATTAGTGGGCGTGGCCATCACACCTGAACACACTTGGTTGACACTGAGAACCAACGTTCTGTTGGCCAATTAGTGGGCGTGGCCATCACACCTGAACACACTTGGTTGACACTGAGAACCAACGTTCTGTTGGCCAATTAGTGGGCGCGGCCAACGCACCTGAACACACTTGGTTGACACTGAGAACCAACGTTCTGTTGGCCAATTAGTGGGCGTGGCCATCACACCTGAACACACTTGGTTGACACTGAGAACCAACGTTCTGTTGGCCAATTAGTGGGCGTGGCCATCACACCTGAACACACTTGGTTGACACTGAGAACCAACGTTCTGTTGGCCAATTAGTGGGCGTGGCCATCACACCTGAACACACTTGGTTGACACTGAGAACCAACGTTCTGTTGGCCAATTAGTGGGCGCGGCCAACGCACCTGAACACACTTCGTTGACACTGAGAACCAACGTTCTGTTGGCCAATTAGTGGGCGTGGCCATCACACCTGAACACACTTCGTTGACACTGAGAACGAACGTTCTGTTGGCCAATTAGTGGGCGCGGCCATCACACCTGAACACACTTGGTTGACACTGAGAACGAACGTTCTGTTGGCCAATTAGTGGGCGCGGCCATCACACCTGAACACACTTCGTTGACACTGAGAACCAACGTTCTGTTGGCCAATTAGTGGGCGCGGCCAACGCACCTGAACACACTTCGTTGACACTGAGAACCAACGTTCTGTTGGCCAATTAGTGGGCGCGGCCATCACACCTGAACACACTTGGTTGACACTGAGAACGAACGTTCTGTTGGCCAATTAGTGGGCGTGGCCATCACACCTGAACACACTTGGTTGACACTGAGAACCAACGTTCTGTTGGCCAATTAGTGGGCGTGGCCATCACACCTGAACACACTTGGTTGACACTGAGAACGAACGTTCTTTGAACGTTACTCATGTTTTCTTGTGTTTTTTTTATAGAAAGATTCCTTAATGTTCTGAGAACATGACTTTAAAGAGAACCATGAGGAAACATGTTGTTTCTCAAACATTTTGTTGCGTTACAAATTGGAATTAAATTTGATTTCATTTTCATTTTTTGTCAACAATTTACACAAAATACTCTAACGTCAAAGTGGAAGAAAAATTCAAACATTAGTAAAAAAAATATATATATGAAAAATATAACGCTAATATATCTTGACTACATAAGTATTCAACCCACTGAGTCAATACATGTTACAATCCCATTTTGCAGGGATTACCACTGTGAGTCTGAGTAAATCTCTAAGAGATTTGCACACCTGGATTGTACAATATTTGCAGATTATTCTTTTTAAAGTTTTTAAGGCTGTCAAATTGGTTGTTGTCACTACTAGACAGCCATTTTAAAGTCTTAACGTAGTTTTTAAAGACGATTTTAGTCAAAACTGTAACTAGGCCACTCGGGTACATTCAATGTTGTATTGTTAAGCAAGTGTATATTTGGCCTTGTGTTTTAGGTTATTGTACTGCTGAAAATTTAATTTGTCTCTGTGTCTGTTGGAAAGCAGACTGAGGCAGGTTCTCCTCTAGGATTTTGCCTGTGCTTAGCTCTATTCCGTTTCTTGACAAAACAACAGCTCTACATTTAAGTACGGGTTGTGTTCCGTGTAGGCCACCCTGGCCTGACGTTTAGATAACCGTGTAAATCTCTCTAGGACAAGGTAACTTTTTAGCAATATATTAGCCTGTATTTTTGCTGTAAAGTGGTGGGCCACTAAACATTTTTCCCGCATGGTGGGGGGGCCCACAACCAAATCTAGCTTAGGTCCCCCATACAGCTAGGGCCTGCCCTGGCTGTAGCAGTAATAATCACAGTAATGATAGGACAAAGTAATGATAGGACAGAGTAATGATAGGAAATGGTGATGATAGGACAGAGTGATGATAGGACAGAGTGATGATAGGACAGAGTGATGATAGGACAGAGTGTGAGTCTTGACTTGGCTTGAGCTTCTTTCCTTCCTTCATCTCAGCTTCGCCTCCCCTCTCCTAACCACGCCTCCCCTCTCCTAACCACACCTCCCCTCTCCTAACCACACCTCCCCTCTCCTAACCACGCCTCCCCTCTCCTAACCACGCCTCCCCTCTCCTAACCACGCCTCCCCTCTCCTAACCACGCCTCCCCTCTCCTAACCATGCCTCCCCTCTCCTAACCACGCAT